>NC_036624.1:0-300479 GCF_900079805.1 Fusarium fujikuroi IMI 58289
GGTCTTCTATCGCCTTAGCTGTAGGTCTCTCATTGCTTCGTAATATAATAATGGCATCTTCTATTTACGCCCTAATATAAGAAGCTCTCCAAACCCATTAATAGCAGACAGGAAACCAAGCAGCTAATGCCACTCTTTGCTAATAAACCGGAAGTTAATACATTATTTATTTATCTTAAAACACCCTTCTATAATAAGCCTATTATATACTAACCCTATAGTTAAAGAGCTGTAGTAAGCCTGTATATCCTAGATACTATCCTATTTTATATTGCTATTACTATTACTACTATAATCTTTATTAGCTTCTTTAATAAGAGATATATAAGTAGTAGTGCCATTATGGAAATAGCACTATATAATTGCAATAAAAAGATATCTCTAGCTACTAATAGTAAGTCTACCTTAATAACTTTTAAGGCTTATTTGGCATAATATATAGGTTATATATATAGATATCTAATATAGGCTAGGGCCTAAATATTACGGCTTGGCTTTTATTAATCTTTAAGGATACCTATATATATCCTCTTTATTATTGCTTTTATTACTGCCAGTCCTATATCTATCTTTTCTATTATTGCTATTTAAGTTATTAAGGGTTTCTTCTAGAGCCTAGAAGTTAGAAGATAACTTAATCTTATTCTAAGCATTTACCTATATATCTTTCTAAAATAGCAGTATAAGCTATAAATAATAAATAATTAATATATTAACTTTATGTAGCAGGAAACAGTATATAATCTTAAGTCACTTAGTTTTTAAGAATCCTTTATAGTATTTAGCTATAAGTATAATAACTTTATATTTATAGAGGATATTTTATATCTCTCTATTAGCAGTATTTTTATACTATAAGGTAAGTAGCTTTAATAATTAGGCAGCTTGCCTATCACTTAGATATATTATAAATAGCAGATATTTAAGAAATTCTTTTAAGTACTTACTATAATGCTAAGCTTTCTTTTTAAGAATCTTAGGCTTACCTCTAGACTTCCCCTTAAATCAGACTTTTTATAAAACTGTATTAATCTATACTTTATAGAATACCTAGCTATTACTTTCTGGTATTAGCTAAAAAAGGTTATTTATAAATAAATAGCCTATACTGATATTTACTATATTATTAATAAGCTTATCCTATAGGATCTATAGTAATTTAAGTTTAAGAGGCAATTAATCTTTATACTTATTATATAAAAGTAAATACCTATATAGCAGTGCCTTAGCTTATAGTAAAGCAGTCTATAGTATAAACTAAATGCTAAGAATACTAACCTAAATGCCCTTATATATTGCCTTCTTATTATCTTAACTAATTAAACCTGGTATAGCCTGCTAACTGCTAGCTGCTATACTGTAATTATAAAGCTAAATAATAAATTATATTAGCATAATATCCTAGCCTTTAGTACTGCTAACTAGAAACCGATATATTATTTTAGATATAATTTTAAAGTGACCTAGGCTCTTATCTTTAGCCTCTTATCTGGCCTGCCTTTACTTTACTCTCTACTAGATATATAGAGCCCTTTTATTAACTGTATACTTAATAAGAAATACTTAGGAAATTGCTATAATAGCTAACAGTTTAAAGGTAAAATTTATAAAACTTTTCTATATTTTATTATCTTAAATACTTAAAACAGTTAAGAAACTAATAAAGATACTATTATACTTAGTGATTTTAGTAAAATAATTAAGAATAGAGATATAGAATATAAGGGCAGTATCCTTAAGCTATTAATATAACTCAGTAATCCACAATAATATTAATATAGGCTTAATTTTATTATTAATATTAATAAGTTCTATTATATAATCTATTATTATATTAAAAGCAGTATCTTAACTTTTAATTAGCTTAAATAGTAGCCAGTCTAAGACATCCTTGCAAGAAATGGCCTAAACTATATAGGTAAAGAATTAAAGATAGATAGTAATATACTTTTCTTAAGTCTATTACTTAAACTAAAAGTAAAAGGGCATATTGTATTCTTTATGTAATTCTTTGCAATTTACTTTAAACAGCATATTCCACAAGACTATACTTAGCCTAGTTATATTAATAGCTTTTTAAATAAGGCGCCTAATAGCTATATATATATACTAAAGCTTAGTATTATCTTTAGCTATAGGGTTATCTAGCTTTATAGTATACTTTAATAATATAAGGCCCTTTAAATACTGTTTCCTGTTACTAAAGTCTTTTAAGTAGGTAATTAATCCTAATTAATAAAGCTATAAATTTAATACAGCTAAGTTACCTATCTCTTTAATAGTCTCTATCTCTTTCTTTTAGGCCTCTTTAGACCTTACTTAAAAGACTTAGGTGGCTTATTAAGTAGCTATATCTTCCCTTACTTACTTAGCATCTAGACTCTCTAGATTATAATCTCTTACTACCTTAAAGTATTTACTATATAGGCCTTTAGTAAAGAGCTATTAATAAAATATGCTATCTTTTTAGTATATTAAGCCTATATTTACTTTAATAGTATTAGCTTTCTATAGGCCAGGCCTTAAGTCTAGCTTAACCCTATATACTTTTTAAAGGTATTTATTTCTTTATTTTAGGTTTATACTTACAGTCTGGCATTTTATAGTAAAGATATATTAAAACCCTCTACTTTTAGGCTTACTAAATGCTTTAATTAATTAATTAATATTTAGTATAAGCAGTAAAGCTAATATCTTCTTATTACTTCTAATAAGGTTAAGTGCTTTAGCCTATAACTTAACTTTATTAATATCTTTCTTTATAAGTCTATATAGTTTACTATAAAGATATATCTAGATTCTTCTGTATATAACTATATACTTATATAACCTATAGTATAAAAGGTGTAGGTTATTTATATAGTTAAAATATTTTATTATACTGACTTAATATTAATAGAAATATAAAAATAAATTAGAGACTATCTTTTCTAAAATTAATAGTAGTTTAAACCCTTTTTACCTACTTTTAAGGTAAACTTACTTTTCTTTTATTAATAAGAGCTAATATAAGTGTAACCGCTATATCTCTATACAGCAGTTAAGGCAAGCTCTTAATTAGGTGCTATATATAGGCTACCCTTACTAATAGACTTACATTAAATCTAATATCTATAGTTAAAGCCAGTAATAAAAGCACTTTTATAATAAAAAAACACTTTATTATAATCCTATTATTAAAATTTATATACTTATAAGTTTTTATAAAGATTATATTATATCTTATAGGCAAACTGGAGTTCATTAATTACCCCAGATTTAATTTATTAATTGCCCTATATTATACTAATATTCTTTTATTTCCCACTAAAATTAGTTTATTAGTTGCTAAACAACACAAGGGATGCCATTAGGGTACCTAGCTTATGTAGCTTGGGCCGAAAAGATAGACTTCCTTCTATAATTATATGGCATTTATTAATAACAATCCGGTTTACTTTAGCTATAACTTGCTATAATTCTAGAAAGTCTAGAAAGTGCTTTATTATAGCTGACTCTAGTGTTATAAATATAATCGATATATCTCTAGGTACCCTATTACTTCTCTATTTAGTATATAATATCCTAAGCTTCTGGTACTAATTTATTATATTACCTTAAAGAGATATAAGCGGGATAATTACTATAGTAAGCCTACCAGGACAGCTAGCTGCAGGTAATATAAAGTAAAGACTCTTTTTAGTACCTATCTCTATAATTATAACTATAGGACTTTTATTTATTATAATTGCATTAACTACTTCCTGCTACTTATTATAAAACTAAACGTAATCTCTATATAGGCAATTAAGCTTTTAGTTAATATTAACTTGCCTAAGGGTCTTCTATTGCCTTAGCTATAGGTCTCTTATTGCTTTATAATATAATAATAGCGTCTTCTATTTATGCCCTAATATAAGAAGCTCTTTAAACCTATTAATAGCAGACAGGAAACCAAGCAGCTAATGCCACTCTTTACTAATAAACTAGAAGTTAATATATTGTTTATTTATCTTAAAATACCCTTCTATAATAAGCCTGCTATATACTAACCCTACAGTTAAAGAGCTATAATAAGCCTATATATCCTAGATACTGTCCTGTTCTATATTGCTATTACTATTACTACTATAACCTTTATTAGCTTCTTTAATAAGAGATATATAAGTAGTAGTGCCATTATAGAAATAGTACTATATAATTACAATAAAAAGATATCTTTAGCTACTAATAGTAAGTCTACCTTAATAATTTTTAAGGCTTATTTAATATAATATATAGGTTATATATATAGATATTTAATATAGGCTAGGGCCTAGATATTGCGGCTTGGCTTTTATTAATCTTTAAGGATACTTATATATATCCTCCTTATTATTACTTCTATTACTGCCAGTCCTATATCTATCTTTCTTATTATTACTATTTAAGTTATTAAGGGTTTTTTCTAGAGCCTAGAAGTTAGAAGATAATTTAGTCTTATCTTAAGTATTTACCTGTATATCTTCCTAGAATAGCAGTATAAGCTATAAATAATAAATAATTAATATATTAACTTTATGCAGTAGGAAATGGTATATAATCTTAAGTCACTTGGTTTTTAAGAATCCTTTATAGTATCTAGCTATAAGTATAATAACTTTATACTTATAGAGGATATTTTATATCTCTCTATTAGTGATATTTCTATGCTATAGGGTAAGTAGCTTTAATAATTAGGCAGCTTGCCTACTATTTAAATATATTATAAATAGTAGATATTTAAGAAATTCTTTTAAGTACTTACTATAATGCTAAGCTTTTTTTTTTAAGAATTTTAGGCTTACTTTTAGACTTTCCTTTAAATTAGGCTTTTTATAAAACTGTATTAGTCTATACTTTATAGAATATCTAGCTATTGCTTTTTAGTATTAGCTAAAAAAGGTTATTTATAAATAAATGGCCTATACTGGCATTTACTGCATTATTAATAAGCTTATTCTATAGGATCTATAGCAATTTAAGTTTAAGAGGTAACTAATCTTTATATTTATTATATAAAAGTAAATGCCTATATAGCAGTGCCTTAGCTTATAGTAAAGCAGTCTATAGTATAGACTAAATGCTAAAAATATTAACTTAAATGCCCTTATATATTGCCTTTTTATTATCTTAACTAACTAAACCTAATATAGCCTGCTAACTGCTAGCTGCTATACTATAATTATAAAGCTAAATAATAAATTATATTAGTATAGTATTCTAGCCTTTAGCGCTACTAACTAGAAATTAATATATTATCTTAGATATGATTTTAAAGTGACCTAGGCTTTTATCTTTAGCCTCTTATCTGGCCTGCCCTTACTTTACTTTCTGCTAGATATATAGAGCCCTCTTATTAACTGTATACTTAATAAGAAATACTTAAGAGATTGCTATAATAGCTAATAGTTTAAAGGTAAAATTTATAAAACTCTTTTATATTTTATTATTTTAGATATTTAGAATAGTTAAGAAACTAATAAAAATACTATTATATTTAGTAACTTTAGTAAAATAATTAAAAATAGAGATATAGAATATAAGGGCAGTATCTTTAAGCTATTAATGCAATTTAGTAATTTGCAATAATATTAATATAGGCTTAACTTTATTATTAATATTAATAAGTTTTATTATATAATCTATTATTATATTAAAAGCAGTATCTTAGCTCTTAATTAGCTTAAATAGTAGCTAGTCTAAGATATCTTTATAAGAAATAGCCTAAATTATATAGATAAAGAATTAAAGATAGATAGTAATATACTTTTTCTAAGTCTATTACTTAAACTAAAAGTAAAAAGGCATACTGCATTCTTTATATAATTTTTTGCAATTTACTTTAAATAGTATATTCTATAAGACTACACTTAGCCTAGTTATACTAGCAGCTTTCTAAATAAGGCGCCTGATAGCTATATATATATATTAAAGCTTAGTATTATTTTTAGCTATAGGGTTATTTAGCTTTATAGTATATTTTAATAATATAAGGCCCTTTAAATACTATTTTCTATTATTAAAGTCTTTTAAGTAGGTAATTAATTTTAATTAATAAAGCTATAAGTTTAATATAGCTAAGTTACCTATTTCTTTAATAGTCTCTATCTCTTTCTTTTAGGCCTCTTTAGATCTTACCTAAAAGATTTAAGTGGCTTATTAAGTAGCTATATCTTCCCTTACCTACTTAATATCTAGACTCTCTAGATTATAACCTCTTACTACCTTAAAGTATTTACTATATAGGCCTTTAGTAAAGAGCTATTAATAGAATATACTATTTCTTTAGTATATTAAGCCTGTATTTACTTTAATAGTATTGGCTTTTTATAGGCCAGGCCTTAGGTCTAGCTTAACTCTATATACTTTTTAGAGGTATTTATTTCTTTATTTTAGGTTTACACTTATAGTCTAGCATTTTATAGTAAAGATATATTAAAACCCTCTGCTTTTAGGCTTATTAAGTACTTTAATTAGTTAATTAGTATTTAGTATAAGTAATAAAGCTAATATCTCCTTATTGCTTTTAATAAGGTTAAGTGCTTTAGCCTATAACTTAACTTTATTAATATCCTTCTTTATAAATTTATATAGTTTACTGTAAAGATATATCTAGATTCTTTTATATATAACTATATACTTATATAACCTACAGTATAGAAGGTATAAGTTATTTATATAGTTAAAATATTCTATTATATTAACTTAATATTAATAGAAATATAAGAATAAATTAAAGACTATCTTTTCTAAAATTAATAGCAGCTTAAACCCCTTTTACCTGCTTTTAAGGTAAACTTACTTTTCTTCTATTAATAAGAGCTAATATAAGTATAATTATTATATCTCTGCGTGGCAGTTAAGGTAAGCTTTTAATTAGGTGCTATATATAGGCTACCCTTATTAATAGACTTATATTAAATCTAATATCTATAATTAAAGCCAGTAATAGAAGCACTTTTATAATAAAAAAAACACTTTATTATAATCCTATTATTGAAATTTATATATTTATAAGTTTTTATAAAGATTATATTATATCTTATAGGTAAACTAGAGTTTATTAGTTACCCTAGATTTAGTTTATTGGTTGCCCTATATTATACTAGCATTCTTTTATTTCTTACTAAAATTAGTTTATCGGTTACTAAACGACGCGAGGGATGCCATTAGGCCCTAGCACCTGTTCAACAAGATACTTATATTTATTGCTAGATAAAATATACCGCTGTCTGCCACCACTTATAAACTTACACTGTAAATATTCACTATTCCTTAGTTTCAGAAGATATATTCCATCCAATCACCATGTACTAACGACAATGGAACCGAATGACGAAAGTATTGATATGGTGTGGACACTATCTGTCACGTACCTACACCGGCTTATTCCGTTTCTTTCGATGAGTCTCATGACTTTTACAATATGTCGCCTTCCAACTCTGTCTAGAGTCAGCGGCCAAATACATTCTTCTCTTGCCATTCTTCTTCACCGCTCTCAGCGACATATTTGCAGTAATGTCACAAGCAAACAGGGCTTTCCCAGGTATTGGGCTCGCAGAAAACCATTGAGTAGGGCGATGTCGGTTGTGTGGCTTGATATGAATTTGTTGGGATATATGCTGCTTCTGTCTGGAATATGGGGTCGCTTCCGTATTACTTTAATCTGTTACGAGCATTAGCCATTACTACGGTCAGCTTGTATTTAATTTTGATTTTGTTTCTAGGAGATACGAACCTAGTATGAATCATTATGACAGATCTCCCAAAATACAAGGCCAACGCGGTGTGGTGGAACAGCTCTTCTATGTACATCCTCTGCCCACACTGCGACAAGATCCATCGACATGGCTTTGATGGGAACTATCACGTTAAACACCATCGAGCACCCCATTGCGAGGGTCGTGAGTCTTACGTTATTTGCTTTCCCTCCGATGGATTCTACGAAGAAGGGTTTTCATATTTTCGCTCATACGATAATGCGTTCATAATGCTACGCGGGAGATAAGGCCAACGGAGAAGATGCTTCAGGTCTGGACACCCATATGTGCCCTTATTCGACATCTTCCGCTGTGGCGATGGGCCTGTGAGATCCTCTCCACAGTGTCTCGTTGGCAAAACTCATAAGGTATGTACTTAATCGTCCAAGCACAATCACATGCCTACGCAAATTATAAACCGCCCACCAATCCCCCACCTTCGCAGCCTCATTTGTGTCTAAGAGCCTCGAGACTCAAAAGATATGGGGTGATAACCAACTGCCGGACTTTGAAACCATCGGCATATTGGTTAATGATGACCGCATAAGTTTTCTCCTCAAACAGAGGGATGCTGATCTCCCCGGTTTCGAGGATGAGCGTTTGAATATCCCGCTCCCAATCGGCAAAGTCTATTTTCTGCTTATATGGTCATTCTATCCATCAGATGCGAAAAAGCCGGATCCGATGCAGTCACTTGCAAGGATTCAAACTAGTTATAGCCACGCCATTATGCTATCTCTTTAGCCCTGATTTTCACCCGACCATACCATACCAGATAGGCACGCTATCGCCGCTTAATAAATCTTGCAGCAGATACTATCATAACACTGAGGCAAATTACTTCGTGGAGGAGTCTTTCGACGACCATTAATGGGATAAGCTTAGTCTCTGTTGATGCTGCGCTGCTTGCTTGATGCTTGGCAATGACATCCCATTATGCGAATCTGATGTCAACGAACGAGGAGTATGCCTATGTCACATGCTAAGCTGCCCTTGCAGCGAATCAGGTAGACATTAAAAGAAATCGGGTTCTGCGTGCTTGTGACGCATGAATGACTACCTTTTTGATGCGGGTAAAACGACCATCAGGCTCTTGTATGAAGGACAGACAGGTTCACCCAAGACTTATAAGAAGCCATATTTCGCGGAATAGATGGGGCAACTCAAGCGCCGAGCCATCTTCCAACCAGGACATATTTGAGAAGACAAACACACAGAAATATCACTGCAAACGCAACCATGGACTCTGCCAAAGAGACTGCCAAAGAGACCTTCCACAAGGTCACCCATCCTAGTATGGACTCAAGCAAGAACACCCAACAGCCGGCCAACGCCGGCCTCGAGCGAGACCTGGAGCCCAAGCCGCAAAAGGTTCATCTACCATCCGAAGGCGAAGACAGTGTATACACGCCGTCGGGTAAGCTCGCGGGAAAGAAGGCTCTTATCACCGGAGGAGACTCTGGTATCGGCCGTGCCGTAGCCATCCTGTTCGCTATGGAGGGCGCCACCGTGGCCATTGTCTACCTCCCGTCCGAGGAAGCGGACGCACAGCACACCAAGGCCCAGGTACAGAAGAACGGCGGGAAGGTCATCCTCATCGCCAGTGACCTGTCCCTGTCGATTAATTGCAAGGATGTCGCAAATCTGGCTGTAGAAGAGCTCGGCGGGATCGATATCTTGGTTAATAACGCTGCTACTAGGCAGGAGCAAGGAGATATTTGTGACATTTCCGAGTGAGTATACATCAACCAGTCATTTAGCGGAGCATATTCATAACAAACATTGTGACAACAGGGAACAGTGGGCGTCCACTTTCCGCGTCAATTTGGACTCGTACTTCCATCTTACCAAGTACGTGCTGCCACATTTGTCTAGGGGCGGCGTGATCATCAATAGTGCGTCCGTGGACTCCTATATCGGCGTCCCCAGCCGACTCGACTATGCGACGAGCAAGGGCGCCGTGGTTGCCTTCACTCGTGCACTCTCCAACCAGCTGGTTAAGAAAGGTATTCGCGTTAACGCAGTTGCTGCTGGGCCGGTGTGGACGCCACTTGTGGCCGCAGGCGTGAGCGAGCAGAGTCAACAGGGTCACGGGTTGGGGAATTGGACACCGATGGATAGAGTGGGACAGCCGAGTGAAATTGCGACAAGTTATGTATTCCTCGCATCTAAGGAGAGTACATTTATGAGTGGGCAGACCCTGCATCCCAATGGGGGCATTGTTGTCAATGGTTAATCTATATAGTACTATACGGATAAGAAATATGAATTCTTCAGCTTCTAAGAATCACAGAGGTTACCTGTTATGGGAAGCTATGAGCTATTAGAACATCCATTCGCCTTACCTGGTGTTTGGTATATGTCGACTCACCGTTGGCATTCGGCGCTGACAAGTACAAAGTCTGCCTCAGGATTTCATTTGTCTGTTGTCAAGATGCTTCTCCAAAACTGAAACCAAGGCCGATAAATCAATGGGCTACCATCTAAATGTGGCCCTACAAACAGCGTCGCAAGATTTCTCGGCAAGTGAGAGACGAGACTCCAAAGGCAAATCATCCGATAGGGAGCATTCTGTGACACCGTTAGAATGTGACAGGGGGCCAAGCTAACAGAGGAACCCCGATCGATCATGAAAGCCGACTCCTATTCTAGATCCTGGCGACCGGAGCCGGAGCTTGCCCCGTTAGATGGCAAAGCAACGAAAAAGATTACCTATCACAATATTACTGTCACTGTGACATTAATGGCGTCAAGAGGCAGTCATGCTTCGGTGGCCTGTGGTAGCATTCTCCCTCCTATGTACTCCGTACAACAATGGTGTCGCATACCACCACTCGGTTCGTGCGACTGGATGTAAAACATGGCCCCTTACTTGACTCCAGTCCTGACAGCATAGCTTAAATAACTGTGTCCGAACACGTGACTGTTTGATTTCTTTTCATCAATTCATTGGCTAACTGGTACTATTAATGATCCCTGTCGAGCCAGTTGTCTGACAAATGACGACTGCGGGGGAAAAATGTGACGACACACAAGAGTAATGCCAACGTTGAATACACACACATACTAACGCCGTTTACTGTCAAGTCATGAATTATTGAAAGAGAATAGACATTGTATTCCCAACTATTGCATAATTTTGCCGTAATAGGCTTTGTCGAATGCCATGAATGGGTTCGAGGCCCGAGGGGCAATGGCTATAAAAGATATTCCCTTTTGACTGCAGTGATCACAAGCGATAGTACCAAGGAGTTCCGACTATTGAATCCAGCAAACAACGGCAATTTCAAATATCATGGCTAAATATAAGACTGGCCAGTCAGTTCGCTACAAGCCAGTTGGCGGTAAGAGACGCTCCTTGCACCATTGTATTTAGTTTAGAACTGATTAATTAAGGTCCTGACTCGCAAACCTCTGAGACTGTTGGTGTTATTACTGACGTGTTGACGGAGCCTGGCATTCAAGCCGATCGAAATGTCCAAGCCAGCCCTGATTCTCCTCGGTACGAGGTAATAGAAGCAAACAATAACCAATGACGTTAGGTAGGCAACACTGACGCGCAAATTTAGATTCAGAATTCGAACACTGGCAAGGTAACTACAGTGTACGAGGCCAACATTCTCGGTCTATCCGAGTAAAGGCATTAAGAAGTTGGAGGAAGTAAGTAGATACCCGGCATCTCTAGGGGATAGGAATGTAGGAATACAAGAATGTAGTTCTAGCCTTCAATGAACTCTGTGGAGGTCCCCTGGATGCCCCCAACGCGGTGTCGGGCCGAGAGTGATTGTGGACCAACCATGACTCCATATCTACCCTCAAATATGGGATTTAAGGTGGCTGCAGTAGTTATCTGAATTGAGGTATTTTCTTGAGAATGGCAATTTGGTTTTCGCTGTGATGCATCTATACGCGTCCATTAGAAGACCGATCTTCAATCTCCTTGCCTTCCAAGTGTGCCGATAGATCCAGAGTGTATTGAGAGCAACAGACCGTACTATATTTGATGTTCATTGTGACGTCAAATTGGTACGGAAAATCATTACACTCGGCAGCACATCATCCGAGGAAATCTATCTAGGTCATGAAACAGCTCATCAACTCCCTAGGGCTACTTCTCGGATGCCCTCGCGACTTTCTATGAAGGTACATAATCAACTTTTTCGTTATCAACAGCAGTGCATCAGTGTTTGTTTTCCACTAATCTAAATACAGATTTATAGAGGTTTTAGGATTAAGGTTATAGTATAAGATACTTCTTATATTACTAATTGATACAACAAGGGAATATATAGCAAACTTATAAACGCTCTAAAATAATACAACTAAGGATTTGTGCTATCCTTTTATGATTGATGCACAGAGATCGACTTCTAGACAAAGTATTTATTGTTTCTGTTGCTCAGGTACTTGGCGTTGCACTATACCAACTCGCAATAATTGCTTCGCCGCCCCACCTACTCTTTGCACAATGGGAATCTTGGGCACATTGACCAGGATGACGCCGTAGTGATGAATTTTCTAGTTGATATGCTCTACACCTAGAATATATTTCGATTTAAAGGTCGGTTGGTAATCGTAATTTACCATCCACAACCCCTCTTTCGGCATAACCCCTCTTTCGGCATAACCCCTCTTTCAGCAAGCAAAATAAAAAAGCTTCACCAAAACTCATCAACTTCACTTACACAAATATTAGCCAAAATAAATAGCTTCGAGGACAATGCCTTTGCTGATTATAGAAATGATTGGAGTTAACGATTGTAGCCCTCTAAGGCTGTGCGGGGTATGCGATGTATGCATACCGTGCTATGGAAATAGTGTTAATTCAATCATCAATTTCCTCACCGCTCTTTTCTATGTTTTTTTGGCATTTTTCTGCGACAATGACAAAAAAAAAAGCCTAGATCAAGACTTCGATGGAAATATACAGAGGAAGATATGGCAGAGGCTATATTGGATATTACTGATAATGGCTTTTCGCCCCCTCAAGCCGCTCATAGACGGGGAGTGCCTCGGTGCACTCTAATAGACAGACTTAACGGCCCCGGGGCCGTGAAAGAGCAGATCCACCCTCATCGACGCTTGTCAAACAGCCAAGAGGATAGGCTGGCTCTCTGGATTCTCCGTCAGGTGTCCTTGGGATATGCTTCGTCCCACAGTCAGATCCGCGCCTGTGTCATGGGCTTGTTGAGGCAGCAGGGCGAACGTCCCAACTTGGGACGCAACTGGGTGAACAAGTTTATCAATCGTCGCGCAGACATAAAGACCAAGATAGGGAGACGTCAAGAAGCCAAAAGGTTCGACTCTTTCACACCTAAAGCGGTTCATTGGTACTTTGATATCAGGGAGGGCCAATATGGTTGGATCAAGCCTGAAAACACCATCAACGTTGATGAGGGGGGGTACTATGACTGGTTTCGGCAAGCATTCACCTCTGTTACCTGTCAGTGCTTGAGTTTTGGCCCACTAATCCTCTGGGTTCAGGTCTAGATAGCCTGGTCGTTGGAAGCCCGGACCCGAAGCGCAAGGCGTTCCTCAAGGGACCACAAACTCGGAATTGGACTTCATTCATCGAAGCTATCACTGCTGACGGCCGCACTTTGGCTCCTGGCATAACATCCAAGGGGAAGCAACTCCAGAAACAGTGGTTTCTTGATGAGTTCAAGCAGATAGCAGACTGGTATTATATAACATCGCCTAACGGGTGGACTGATGACCATATTGGCATTGAATGGCTGGAGAGAGTCTATCTGCCCCAGACCACGTCTGCTGACGACTCAGACGCGAGACTGATCATTTTAGATGGCCATGGAAGCCATGCAACAGTATGTTCTCCATTCTCCCCACCTCAAGATCAGTGCTGAGTGATGGAAGGATGAATGGATGGCCACGTGCTTTTTGAACAACGTTTATTGCTGCAATCTACCAGCACACTGCTCTCATGGACTCCAGTCACTGGATAATGGAGTATTTAATGCGTCGAAGGCTGCATATCGACGAGAGTTGGAAAAGTTCGCTTCGTTGACTGATTCCGCTCCAATGGACAAGGTAAATTTCATCAGGGCCTACGCCAAGGCTCGCCGAGCTGGAATGACTAAGAAGAACATACTGTCTGGCTGGAGGGTCACTGGAAACTGGCCCATTTCACGTGCTAAAGCATTACGGCACCCTGAAATCCAACAAGATAGGCCAAACGGCAGCCCAAGAGTGACTCCTGAACCCAGGCCGTATCTTGGCTCGGACGATACACCACAAACGAGCCGTCAAATTCGTGATCTTGGGTTGAACAAAACACCAAAGACGCGGAGACAGCATAACGTGATAGCCAAGGGCTTTGAAGCTCACCAGTAGACAGTAGCGGCGCATACTCCGAGGATTGCCAGCCTAGAGGAAGAATTGGCTCGGCTGAAAAGAGGGAAGAAGAGTAAGGCAGTGCCGAATCCTAACAAACGATTTATGACTCTTAGAGAGACTCTAGCTAGTAAGGAGCCCATACCAGAAGGGACGACTCGTTATACGCCTGTCGGGGTGGAATTCGTCTCTTCAAGCGAGCAAGAGTCAGAATCGGAGGCTAGTTCTGTTATCGAAGTCAGAGAGGAAAACATACCCCACCAACCACCCAGGCGGGCGCGGCGGATGGTGAAAAAAAAAAGAGTACAATAGATAGCCTTACTTATGACTCATTAAATGAATGATTTTAGGCATTTCTGTCAGTTTGGTCAAATCTGTGTAAGTGAAGTTGATGAGTTTTGGTGGAGCTTTTTTTATTTTGCCTGGCGAAAGAGGGGTTGTGGATGGTACTCGGATGCGCCTCAATTGCGAGCAACAACTTTATTTTCAAATACTGATCCTTCATTGGCCTGCGGGTTTTGCTCGTGAGTCTCTGAAAATAAAGATCCAGACCTCCGATTTTGGAGGCAGTTTCCTCTGAAAATGGCTACCCTCGAGCAGAGGACAAGAAGTTGACGGGCAATGAGGCCAATGATGACACCTATGAAGTAGCCGGCAGGCCGATAACTCATAACATGACCGATGTGGTTTGACTCGCAAATATTCCTCGTGGTATTCTCCCATAAAAGGGTAACAAGTATGAGACTGAAGACGAACGGTGTACTGCATTAGAAGACATACATATTGCACAGCTCACCTTCCAACACAACGGCCTGGCCACTTCCGAGGATGGTGGCCGAAACAAGTACGTGGCACGCCAAATCTTCCGTAGATTGTTTAAACAAGGTTAGCTCCCTACTTTTGTATTCACCGAGGGCAACTGGTCTGCCCAGTCGTCCAAGATTCGAGCTCCCACGCTCTCCCCAGCCCCTTCCTGTTCTGCCTTCTTTGCGAACCCCTCAGAATCTCGAAATATCGCGGCCAAAAAGCCAAGTCATAATCCAGTGAACCAGAACCATGATCTTATTTCTTATGCTCATGCTTCGGGTAATATAAGCGCCCCTCCATAGGACCCAGGCGAGCCTACCCGTCAGGCCTTCGGACGAACTTTGGGCTATGGCACGCCAGCTGCCAATGTAGGCGATTGTGCCGAGATTGAGGAAAAGGAAGGGCTTTGATTTGTTACCCACGGCTTCGCAGGAGCCATACTTATTCAGGGCCTTAGCCAGGTATTTGGCCTGCTGTGAGGCGACCTGTGCGGTGGCGGGGAGCGCCTCGCGCTCCATGACGGCGCAGTCGCCTATGGCGTAGACTTCGGGGAGGATGTCGTTGGGGGCACTGTGGCCGCTTTTGGAGTCGATGGCTTGGGCAGACCCAGTGGAGACGCGGACACGGAGGTGATCATCGACGACAAGACCGCCGCTCTTCTCGGCCTTGACAATGTGCCAGGTCTGCTGCTTACACAGCTGCTGTTCCTCTGGAGTGACGGGGGCGCGGATATCCTGTTCGACAAGCCTGTATTCGACAAGCCTGGCAACTAGGGGATTCTGCATCAGACCCGTACTCCAAACAACAATCCCGGCGCCAACCTCATCGTCGTACTCTTGGATCTTGATCTTGAGGCCACCCTTGCCATCCTCATCCGGACATATACTCTGGAGGTGATGCTGAGTCTTTATATGGATGCCCTGGCGGCGGAAGGTGTCGATGGTGTAGGAGGATAGCTTTTTGTCGAACATGGGCAGAATCTTGGGTGCAATGTCGTAGACGGTGATGCCAACAAATGGCATGAGGTCAGGGTAGATGCGAGCGAGGTCATCGTGGATGAGGTCGTGAAGCTCAGCGGCAAACTCTATGCCCGTGGGACCGCCGCCAACGACGGCAAAATGGAGCAGCTTGCGGCGCTGCTCGTCGGTCGTGGAAGGGAGCTCCGCACGCTCGAAGCACTGTAGGATGCGAAGGCGGATGGAGCGGGCGTCGCCGACGTCGCGGAGGAAGTTTGCATGCTCACGAGCGCCGGGAATGCCAAAGGTCTGGGAGTAGGCCCCGACAGCGAAGATGAGTTTGTCATAGGGGACCGTGATCATCTCACCCTTACGCTTGGTGAGAGTCTCCTTGACGGAGCCGGAGGAAGGGGTTTGAATAACGGACACGGCTGAGGAGCCACTGTCTCTGCCATCATTGTGCGGCGATGATTGAGTGGCGGGTGGGAGTGTGCGAGAGTTGATCTCGTCAGCATCCGGGTTCGTCTCGACACGGATGGTCCTGTTGGTAAAGTCGACATCATCGGCCCAGCCTTGGTGGAAGCGATCCGGCTGCAGGCGGCGAACGGGCTCGAGGATGGAGCGAAATTCGAGAGTGCCGACTGAAGTGGATGCCAATAGCGGAGTGAAAACAAAGTAGGAGCGCGGCGAGATGATGATGCGCTCGTACTTGGCGGGGTCAAGATTGCGGACCAGCGCGTAGCCAGCCCAGCCGGACCCCAGGACGACGACCCTCTCACGCTTTTTGCGCCCTTCTGTGTATGTTGCCTTAATTTCGGAGTTGTCGGTCGTTCCTTGATTGTGCTGTGGGGTATTTGCGGGCCTAGCGGCCGTTGATAGAGAGGTAGAAGAGGCAACAGCAACGTCTCGGCAAATGAGAAATCGAGAACGAGGGCGGGCCAAGCTCTGCCAGAAGCTCCTGAGCAACCTCGAAGACGCCATATCATCTGTGGATCTGATCAACTGAACTGTGATGTTTGATATTCGTTGAAGGTAATTAAGAGAAGAAAAATGGAGGGAGTCGAGAAGGCCTGCAAGACTTTCGACAGTATGAACCTTCACTGACGTCATATGGACCAAATCCGGGCCTGAACCTACGCACTCCTACATTATGTCTTGAAATTTACTTACAAGCGAATTAATTAATCAGTATCAGTATCGGCCTTACCAATCAGTACAGCTTGTTGAGAAGGCTGGTCGCGTTGGGCTAGACTACTCCTTTAACAGCTTCCAGACCTTATGCAACCAGTCTAAAGGGCTTGAACGCCTTCTCTATGACTGGCACATTGTACGACTGAAGGTAGAGCGGGAATCGGGGGTTGACGTATCTGTCCTTCTGGCAAGGTGGTGTGACCTGAGACTAATGCCAGTCCATCCAGGCACGTCGTTATAGTCTCTGGCGATGGGCTTAATAGAGAGAGGTCTAATATCGTGGAAGAGGTTTGTGATGGCGGGATCGATGGTCCTGACTCCTTTTTGGATGATATAGAAGAGAATGATGGGCTTAGTCTGTTAGAAACGGTTATGTTTATTCGTTCTGGATACTCACGTTATTGGGATTAGCATTAGCGTTTTTGAGCCAGTATGACCAATTAATCACACTGACAGGCTGCTTCTGAAAAAGGTGCTTGTTAGCAGCTTGGTAAACCTCCCCGACTTGATCACCACTGATGATAAAGGCCTTAATTGCCCAGTTTCAGTGCTTAATGTTGTAGATCTTGGCAGTAACTAAAGTCGCAATGCTAAAGTTGTAACCAGCTCCCTTTATGGCCTAGAAGAGGTTAAAGTTCTAGTCGACTATCTTGAAAGACCTATTTGGTGAGGATGCGGTTTATGGTGAGGATCTGATCCGCAATGATCCTATAGTGACCCTGGAGCGAACCACAGCTACCTCCGAGAGTAGGTCCCATGTAGCTAATGCATTTATAGGTTCTGGTCACTGCAGCTGTAAGCACCACGTATTTAACCGATTGAAGCTGACGTATCTGTCTACATTAGCAGTGTAGAAGGTATCGGTAACCTTCTTAGATACCGTTCTGCCACTAATTTTGACCGTCTTTCTATTAGGAAGATCTTCATGTCGTTGAGCTTATTGAGGTAAATCTTGATACTGTGGTCTATTTGACTGAGGGTGGTCATTGCTCTGTGGGCGGTGTTGAACACAAGGAAGGGCACGGCTTTCTTGTTGGCGAACTTGACCTGAGAGGATACATCAACGCCTGCGCTGCAGCCTGAACAAGGTCTGACACTCACCATCTCGGCAACCAGTGAAGGAAATAGTGCGGCCATAAATAAGAAGATGACGATATCATATTTAATATCGTATTGCTTGCACGGTACTTTTATAACGTGCAGTGCAAGTAATATCGGAAACCGTATAATACAGTGCATAGTCGTTTAAATATTGTGTAATTAATATTAAGTATAGTGCAAGTACTATATAATATAAGCAATATAAGATCTTTTTGTGACGGTTGGTTCCCAACTGTGGATAAACTAAGCCGTGCTAGGTTTATTGTTGGCAGATTGCGTAGGGCGTGATGCTGAGCGTTGTCGAAGTGTCACGTCTCTTAATGGTAGATTCAATGCGTGTTAGGCTTGATCAATGTAAAGAAGTTTTATTGATAGCTGGTGAACTAGAATCTATGGAAGTGCAAATGAATGTGTTCTATATACTTTGACGTGTTCACAGGGAGCGACGTGACTTGAGGTCGTCGTCGGTCCTGGAACGACGCGGTCCTGGAGCGCCGTCGTTCCTATACTTGTCGGTCCTTTCTTGGTTGGCTGCTAGGGTGGAGTTTTTTGTGGGGTACACGTGACGTAACCGCTGGGATCGTATCATGTTGGATACGCAGCTATACGATGGGGTGAGTGTATTAAGATGTGGAGCAGAATGTCGTGATGCTATTGATTGTCGACTTGATTCTTTTTGATCAGTCTGTAAGGGAGGGGTTGGTTCAATTCCCCCTCTTTTTCTGGATACAAGAATAATATTGTGATAAAGGAAAGTGGGGCCCTTTCCCAGCCGCCAATCTAACAATCACTCGCCCCATTTTGCTTAGTCATAAAGGCTAGTACGTACGGGGTACCGGAAGGTTATGAGATAACGTACACGATGAGCGTGCGGGACAGACAAGTGCGCGGGACACCCCACTTTTCACCTTAAAATCCAATTTTTAAAAGCTTATAAAAAACTTAACTTAAGCCTAAAATAGCTAAGATGTTAATATTTTATATATAAGTACTAAAATAATCTATATTAATTTTTTTAGATTTTATAAAAATCTTATATAGCTATAAACCTTAAAGTCTATTTACACTGTAAAATACATTGTATTTTAAGGTTTCATATATAAAATAAAATATTAAAAAATATTTAAAAAATATAATTTACTAATATTAACTATACTATTTTTAAAAATAATTTTTATAAATTTTTAGCTATTTTATTTAAGACTTAAAATGCAATAGGGTAAGCTGTTTTTTACTATGCAGTATACTGTTCCGTGCACTTGTCTGTTGTGATGGTTATAGGTTTCAAACAGGGAAACTAGTCTATACTAGGTTTATATTTACAGAAACGTAAGGCATATATACTAAGCTTAACTTAGGTGTTATGTCTCTTAATAATTAAGTAATGTATATTAGGCTTATTAATGTAAAGAAGTTTTATTAATAGCTAGTAAGTTAAGTTCTATTTAATACTAAATAAATATATATATTTATACTAGATATCTTTTAGGGTTAATTAGTAAGGTTATTATAGAATTAATAATAATTTAAATAGATTATTGCTAATTAAAAGAAATTAACTATAATTATAGAGTCTTGGCGCTAATTGTCTTTAGCGGGAGTGCTATTAATTAGTAAAAAATGTAAGTTATATATAGGTGCCTATTGGGTTGTAATATAATCTCTCCCCTCCCTAGGCCTTATCCTTGAGGCCTAGTTAAAGTAACTTCATTATTAGTCATTTTAGTATATTTAATCTTACTTTTATAATCCCTTAAAATATCTAACCGTATAGTAAAGGCTAAGAAAACGTCCTCTAATAATTGCAAATCTCTTTATATCTTTATTGCGGCATTTAGGAATCCTATTATGCCATACTCTAATTGTATTTATTAAGAAATAATAGAATCCTGCATTCTAGACCCTATAAAGTTAAATCGCTATAATCCTTATATTAAGTCTGGTTTCTTCTGTAATAGTTACGGTTTATCTGTGGCGGCTAGTAAGTTCTTCCTTATAAAATGTTTTATAGGTTTCTACTAATATAATATTAGCTCAAAAGATCGTTAATAAGAAGCGTTATCTCAAGCATAAAGAGAAGGCTGCTAAAAATAAACTAATTAAACTTTAAGCAGAATCTACTTATATTTATAATAAAATAAATACTCAGTTTGCCAAGATTACTTATTTAAGGCAGTAGTATCATTAGGTTAAGGTAAAGGGTCTAAATATAATTTAATGTAATCTAAACTTAATAAATAAGCTTAAAAGGGCAGAATGGAATAAGCAATCTGCTATAGAAGGTGCTATTATTAATAGTACCTTCTATAACTGGTCCGCTATTACTAAACAGTCTAAGTGAAAGTTATTAGGTCTTAGTACTTTTATTAATTCTGGTAGAAGTTCTTTAGGAGTTGCTAGGCATTAATAAGGTATTTTAGGGGTTTCTATATATTTTCGTTCTCTAGGTAGTTTTTCTATTTAATTAAGTACCTTATTTATCTATTGATTTTTTATATATCTCTAATTTCTTTTGCTTTATAGAGTTCTAGTCTATTAATTTCTTTTAATTTATTACTAGTTTTAATGTAAATTATATCTACTGCTAATTTAAGTAATAAAATGTAAAAGACAGGATAGATCCTAACCTTCAGTAGTAGGTCTAATTTATAGTTATTTATTAAGACCTTCTTTACAATCTTATATAGTCTGATATATTTAAAGTTAAGTTTGTAACTTAATTGTTTAGTAGTGATATTTTTTATAGATAGGTAGACTATATCTTCCTTTAAAAAGGTAGGTCCTCCTACTCTTTTAGGGTTATAATACCATTATATCTATTTTCTAATAAATTCAAGTTTTATTTAAAGTTTATTATATAGATTCTTTAGATTATCGCTTTTAAGTATAGCAGCTAGATTAACTGTTTTAGGTTCTTATACATTATAATATACATCTAGTATAAAGCCAAAATTGGCATCAGATAGTATAAGTTATATACTCTTATTATATATAGTATTATAAGTAAGTTAGGCGCAAGGCAACTTTTCTACCCAATCGTTTTATTTATAGTTAATATAACACTATAGGTATTATTCCAGTACTTAATTTATGCATTTTATCTATCTATCTACTTAAGGTCTAAATGCCATTATAAGCCTGTAATTTAGTCTTAAGTATACTATAAGTGCTTTCTAAAATCTTAATATAAATATTCCTCCTCTATTTAAGAGAATTTCTATTGGCATTCTATATATACTAACTATATATCTATAAAAGATATATACTAATTATTTGGTATCTATATCTTTTCTATAGGGTAGATAGTATAAGAACTTTATAAGTTAATCCACTATAACTATAATACTATCGTAAAAGATTCCAGTTAAGGGTTTTTCTAATAGTAATAGCTTAGTTATAAAATCCATTATAATTAAGTCTTAAGGTTATTATACTACTGGTAGTGGTTGTAGTTCTCTATAAGGTTTATATTATCAGGCTTTGGTTTTTACGTAAAGGTTATATTATTTAATAACTTCTTTTACCGTTTTTTATAAAATCTTATACCCTTATTATAGCAGTTATTTAAGGGTCTTTATAACTCTTTAGTGTCTATATATTAGGTATGTATAAAAATCCCTAATAAATTGCCTTATATCTCCTAAGGGCTCTCTTGCTTATGCCGTTTATATCTATCCCAGTATCTATATTAGTTATATAAACTGGTATTCTCCTTTATTATTTTTTTCTAGAAGTTATTTTATTATTTTAATTATGCTAGTATTATAGTCTAGTCTTCTGCTAATTGTATTTACTCTTTTGTTATTTAATCCTTTTCGGTAAATAATTATAAAGTTAAATTTATATAGGTATTTAGCATAATATAGCTATTATTAGTTAAGTTCTTATATTATAGTAAAGTGTAAAATATTTTAGTAGTTAGTATAAACTTTAATTTAATATATACTTCCCATAAGGTAATATCTAAATTCCTTAAAATAGTTAATAATTACTAAGAATTTTTTATTATAAATAGGATAGTTAATTTCTGCTTTATATAACTTATATAAATAGAATGCAATAGGGTGCAGTTTGCCTTAATTGTTGTATTAACTAATCTGTCTTCCTAGTATATAGTCTAATAAGTCAGTCTTAAGTTCTATTTCCTTATTAAGGTTAAATATAACTAGTATAGGTTTGCTAAAGATTGTATCTTATAGTTATTTAAATGCTTTTTAGATATCTGGTGCCTAAATGAACTTTCAGTCCTTTTTAATAAGTTCTATCAGTAAGTTTGCTATTTTACTAAAGTTTCTAATAAATTGTTAATAGTAATTAGTAAAACCTAAAAAGCTTTATACTTCCTTAACTATTTTAAGTATTAGCCAGTTTACTACTATTAAGATTTTCTTTTATTCTATTTTAATTTCTTTAGGTATAATAATATATTTTAAGAAATTTACTTCTTTTATATAAAAGTAACTCTTTTTTAGTTTAACTAGTAAATTAATATCTTATAGGGCTTTTAAAACCTTATAAATATATTCTTTATATTCTTCTTTATTATCTAAGAAGATTAAGATATTATCTAAATAGTATACTATAAAGACATCTAAATACTATTAAAGTATATTATTAATTATCTACTAAAATATTATAGGTGCATTAATAAGTCTAAATAGCATTACTAAATACTTAAAAAGTCTAAACTTAATTCTAAATACTATCTTCTATTTATCTCTTTCCTTAATATAAATCAGGTTATAGGCTCCTTTTAGGTTAAGAGCAGTAAAGATCTATTTTCCTTATAGGCAGTCCTTAAGTTCTATAATAAGTAGAAGTAGGGTCCTATTTTTAATAGTAAAGGCATTTAACCTTCTATAATCTATAATAAGTTATAGTTTCCTATTTTTCTTAAGAATAAATATTACTAAAAATCCTATTAATAATATAAATATCTTAATATTTCCTTTTATTAATTCTATTTTTAGGTATTCTTTTAAGGTATTAAGTTCCTTTTTATTTAAGTTATAAATCTTCTAGAATAGTAAGTCTTTTAATTTAAGCTATATTTTATAGTCTTAGTGGCTATACTATAGTACCTTTATTTTAAGTTCTTTACTAAATAGTTTCTTATAGATACAGTACTTTTTTAATATACTCTTAAGTTAGTCTTACTGTTTCTCCTTTTTAAATTCCTTTTAAATTTATAATTATTTATTTAGACTATATAGTTATATTTTAAAGAATCCTAAAATCTATTTATTTTATTATTTCTTACCTCTTATATACTTATATTTAACTTCTATTAAAGGTAGTAAATTCTTTACTTTATACTTACCTATACTATCCTTATTAGTTAGGGTTTAAGATCTCTTATTATTTATTATAATTATCTTATTATCGCTATTAGTATTACTAAAAAAGGTAACTTGGCCAGTCTTTCAGTCAATATAGAGGTTCTTTTTCTATAATTAATTAATATTTAGGAGGATATTAACTTCCTAATCTAGAGAAAGGATATTAAAGTCTATTCCTTGATTTTTTCTTTAGATAAAGACCTTAAGGTAATTAATCTCTTAATTAATAATTTTATTATTATAATTAAATAGTTGCCCTTCTATATTAATTAGTAGGTAAGGTCTCTATTTCTTTCTCTATAATAACTTTAGTTATATAACTATTTTTAGATTAATAAAATTTCGTTTAGCTCTATAGTTAATTTAAGTATTTAGCTATTTCCCTTTAATTTAAACTTTTAGTACTAGGCATTATAATATAAGATCTTTATATAGTTTTAGTATATTTATTAGTTTAAGTCATTCTTATCCAGTTTATTGGCTTATCTATAGCTTAGTTATAGATAGTATATAACCTTTCTTAATATATTTTAGTATATTTATTTGCAGTTGCTATTATTATATCCTTCTCTATTAAGGTAGTTATTAAGAAATTCTTTATTAAATAGTTATTATTAATATTCTTCTTTTAGTTTCTTATCTATAGTCTTGTATTTACTTGCTTATTTCTGTCTTAATAAGATATTCTATATTAGGTATAGGCTATCTGCCTTCTATTAGTATTAAATTTCCTTAGTATTTTTTAAGCTAGTGTTGTTAATTAAGGGTTCCTTCTGGAGATATTTATATCTTCCTTAAGTAATTTTATTAAATTCTTTTTCTATATCTTTAATAATCTTTATATTCTCTTTAATTCCTTATATTAATTTATTAACCTTATAGGTCTTTCTGTAAAGTGCTATATTAAATTGTAATTCTACTACTTTAAGGTAGTTATACTAAAGGTATATTAAATATCCTTCTATTTTATATATTAAGTAGGGCTTATTATTAGATATTCTGTTTATAGTTATAGAAAAGCAGTTATTATCTATCTTATCTAACTTATGTTATTTATACTAATAGTTCTTATATAAAACCTAGGCTATTTTATTATATTAAAGGTATGTTAGTATTATTTGTATATTATCTTATATATTAAATATAGGTTCCTTATATAGTAGGTTAAGTGTATTATTAGTATAGTACACTTTGATATAAACCTTACTTCCTATTTTTATATTTTAATATTCTCTGGCTCCTTATATATAGATATCTTTCTATATATTATAAATTCTTAAGCTATTTTTATTAACTTTCTTTTTATAGGGTTATTCCTATTTTTATAAGGTCTATTTATTTTAGTGGTAAAGGTATTAAGCAGTTATTTTAGTATATTTACCTCTATATTTTATACTATAGGGGCTTTATTTTTTCTTTTATTAAAGTTAGTTCCCTGCCTTAACTTCTTATACCTAATATTCTTTTCTGCTTTAAAGTGTTATCCTAATAGGGATATTATTAATTAGTTTAGATAACTGGCCTAATTCTTTTGTATTAGGGATAATAGCCTTTCCTTCCCTAATAACTTTTAGTATTTATAAGTTTCCTATCTTTAGTTACTTCTTAAGTTCTTTAAGCTTCCTTTTATTTATTTCTTCCCTTTATTTTCTTTATTTCTTATTAAAGTATTCTTATTTTTTAAGGTCCTTTATATATTTATAGTATTTCTAATTTTACAGCTTATTTTATTAGATTCTTTTTTATTTAAGTTCTTCTAAAGTGCATAACTTATTTCTTTTTCCAGGCTTCCCTTCTTCTTCAGGTTCTAATTAAGTAATTTCATTTTCCCTATTAAATTATCCATTATATCTACTTTATATCATTCCTAACATTTAGGTATATATAGCTATTTAGGGTTTGAGCTATTATGTTAGTCCCAGTATTTACTTACTGTAATTTAGATCTGGTGGCTTTTAAGGCTGTAAATATTATTGTGCTATATATCCAAATTAGTTATAGTTATAGCACTTGCATTTAGATATATCGCATACTTTACAATTTCTATTATTAGACCGGGTGGCTCCTAGAGTTATTAGTCCTTTATAGGATCTATATAAGGTATCATTTTAATAGCTTTCTTATTGCTATTATTAGTTTTAAGAGTTACTTTAGTTATTATTTCGTTATTAGTTAGGATAGTAAGGGTTAAAGTTATTTCCCCTCTTATAGTTTACTCTCTCCTTTCTGCATTTATACTGTTATTTATTAATTTTAATTACTATAGTAATATATATAGTTAGGTCTTTAGGCCTATTAGCTAGGTATAATTTATCTTTAACTTCTTCTTTTAGGCTTTAGTAATAGATTTCTATAAGTAAGTTATTATCCTATTAAGTTTTAGCGGCTAGCTATTAAAACTTAGCTAAGTAGGCTATATATAACTTATACTATCTAAATGCAAGCAGTTTAGCTGCTGCCTGGTATTCTTTATTAATTACTTTAAAATTATCCTTAAGTGCTTATTTAAAGTTTTTTTAATTTCTAAAGATATTTTAAGTATCTTAATCTTATAGGTTTTCTTTATTCTTAAGGTAGTCCCTTATAATTAGTTTAAATCAGTCTTTAATATTTCTTTAAATTAGTAATGCAGTAAATAGTAGCTTCTTAATTAGGCTATTTAGTTTATTTAGAAATAATTAAAAGTAACCTTTTATTTAGATAAAGAATAGAATTATATTACTTGCCTATCCTTTAAAGGGTTCTGGCTTAGGCAGCTTAAGTGCTTTTTTAGGGTCCCTTTTACAGTACTTATAATTGCCTCCTTTATTATTAGTAATAGTTTATGCATTTACCTAAACTTATAGTATATTAATGGTATTATAAAGTTATTAAACCTTAGCTGCTATTTTAGCATTACTAAAGTGTACTTTAATATAAGGAAGTATAGGGATACTGGCATTACTAGATATCTTAATAATATATTATTACTTAATATATATATAATATATATTAAATAAGAGCTATTAATATATAATGGTTATAGGTTTTAAATAGAGAAACTAGTTTATATTAAGTTTATATTTACAGAAATGTAAGGTATATATACTAAGCTTAACTTAAGTATTATATCTCTTAATAATTAAGTAATATATATTAGGCTTATTAATATAAAGAAGTTTTATTAATAGCTAGTAAGCTAAGTTCTATTTAATACTAAATAAATATATATATTTATACTAAATATCTTCTAGAGTTAATTAGTAAGGTTATTATAAGATTAGTGATGATTTAAATAGATTATTGCTAATTAAGAGAAATTGACTATAATTGTGGAGTCTTGGCGCTGATCGTCTTTAGCGGGAGTGCTGTTAATTGGTGAAAAATGTGGGTCGCATGTGGGTGCCTGTCGGGTCGTAATATCTGTCCCGCGCACTTGTCTGTCCCGCGCACTTGTCTGTCCCGCACGCTTATCGTGTACGTTACTTAATTTTTACAAAATACCACTAAAAACTCATGCCAATTGATATCTACTGAAACGATGAACTCTCCATCTATTCTTAATAAGATACAAGTTGAGGAATATAACTTCGGTGATCATAGCTTTTTTACACATGCACAGCAAAGAGGCTTAGGCCCCGCCGGAATAATAATTAGCCCGCCTGAAGAAGCCGGCGGCCACAATTTCATCCCTTTCAATGTAGAAAATCGTGACTTTCACATCAACATACTGCCCTCAACACCCTCGAGCTATTCCAGCTTTTTACACCAATATCCCTCGTATAGTCATGGGTCTACCACAGTGAAAGCTGGGTCTCGCATCTTATACAAAATGGCGTTATTGATAGCTACAACTCGGCCATTTCTAACCACTCGCGGATCAACAAGTGGGACGGGCTCTCGGTTGCGCAAGTGTATGTATGGCTCGGGTTGCTGATTTACCTAGGAATTGATAAGGAAAATACGATCAAGAGCCATTGGAGCTCCCCTTCCCTAGGTATTCAGTCCCCCCTCATTCAGCCATCAAATCTATGCCTCTATGGAGGTTCGAGATAATCTCACGCTATGTACGGACTTTTAACCACACCCTGCTTGACCTAGGCAATGAAGAGGACCTTCCGAAGGTATTCCAAGCTGCTGAACCGTGGTCTGACCTGATGCAGAAGGTGTCAGACCAGCTCTATATACCAGGGAATAACGTCACTGTGGATGAGTGTATGGTCCCTTTTCCAGGCAGGAGCAATGATACAACCCTAGTCAAGAATAAGCCTACGCCCGTGGGGTTTAAAGTCTGGTTTATCGTCCAAAACGGCCTCTTTATCCGGTGGCTGTGGCATGTGAAGGCATCACCATATACCGCTGTTATCATCGAGCTACCAATGAAGAACCCGGCTGCAAGTCGTAAAAGGGCTAGAAGAGGAAGGGAAGGCCCAAGGAGACTGTCTCCCTCAGCAATACAGCAGGAGTCGTAATTCACCTAGTCAATATGCTGCCAAAGTAGACCTATCACGTCTTTATGGATAACCTCTTTGCCTCGCCCGATCTCTTCCGTGCCCTTCAAGAAGCCGGTCACGGGGCCACAGGCACAGCCCGCCCTAACTGTGGCATCACCAAAGAGCGCAAGCTTGTAAAAGGGAAGGATAAGGCAGGTGTCTCAGGCTTTAAGTATAATAAAGTAAAGTCAATCCCTACAATTGACGGCCTCGTACGCCCAAGGGACTTATTTATATGCATTTCCCTTACTAATTCGTCCTTCCTAGGTCGCTCAAATCGCTTGGGAGGATAATAGCCTCGGGTTATTTCTCTCCACCGTATACAGCGGTGCCGATGACCAACGCACCCTATAGAGAAGGAAGAAGCCTGCCGATGAAGGGGCACAATCCAAGCCGATACAGGAGACCTTTGGTGATGTCGCAATAAAGGTTATTCCTATACCGACTGTATCTACTTCTTACAACGATGAAATGAATCATGTAGACCGAAGGAGATCAGACAAGGTCCTATACAAGCTATGAGCACCGATTTCGCCGTGGCCCGTGGCAGGCTCTCCTTTAGTCCTTCCTTCTTCATATAGCACTCGCGAATAGCTTCATTTTGCAGCTCGAAACCTCACAGCCGCGGTGGCCGCCTTACAAGACCCTCGAGAGCTGGAAAAGGTGCATTTCTGACGCCCTATTCATCAAATTTGCCCAAGAAAGCGGCGCAAGGAAGAGATCTCAGGCAGGGAAAGAGAAGGACATAAATGATACCCAGTTACGGCAAAATCACCTGCAAAGAGATATCAATCATGTCAACAGGGGGATATTCTCAGATTGCCTTGCTTGTAAAGGCTTTAGGCAGGGGCAGCCCCGACCTTTTAAAAAAAAGAAGGTTAAAAATACTCTCTTATAGCCGATAACAGCTAATACACGAAGTCGGCATCGAGGAGGCTCAGGTAGGCAGACCTGGTACGGCTGCCGAGTTTGTGAGGTAGCTCTTTGTAACAATCAAAACTGCTGGGACTTTTACCATCGTACATATTAGTATGTAGGGAGAAGTACGGTTAGTTTTATTCATTTTGATTGGTCCTATACCCCTGTCGTGAGCCGAAGGGCTGTACCGCTCAAAGGGATAGGTTTACCTTGCGTAAGCCCCTTCGCTTGACAGGCGAATACGAGGGTGGGAGGCTTGTTCATTTATCTCATTGATGAGGGCAACGTTTGTTTACAAACTTCTTGAGCTTCAGAGAAACTTTAAATGGATTCCCAGTAGCTCCCGCCGGTAAATGCCGATCAAGTCCCGGTCAAGCGGGCTCACCTGGGAAAACCCGTCTGCTCTTGTTTCTTGGTCAAGAATGAATGGCGTTGACTAAAATCCCCTGTGGCTTAGCCCGGTGACGATAGCTTGCCTGGATTGTCTTGGATGCTAGTTAGAATCGACAATGCCGACCAATGACACCCCTTCAGCGTCATTTAGACAAATTTACGCCTACAGGGGGGTTATCCAGCTAGCTAAGAACCTTGGAACAAATCTGTCTCGGCGACTCCAACGCGCGGGCGCAATTTGAATGCTGCAATGGTGGAACGAGGTAAACTCCTTACAAGACTGTCATTTTCTTATAATACCGAAGCTAGGGGTGCACATCTGCGTTGTATTTCCTCGTCTCACAAGCGTGAAATTCTTTTAAATCTTTTTATTTTTTTATTTTTTTATTTTTTTATTTTTTTATTTATTCTTTTATTTATATTATTTATTATCTTTTTTCGTATTTCTTGTTTATTTCTCTCTCATATTTCTCGTCCTACCATGAACTGCCTGAATGGCCTTGCCCAAGTCCTACGGCAGCCAAGATGGTCGGTGAAACAGGTCCAATCACGGCGTCTTTGGCGATCAACATGACCATCGCCGGCTTCTTTGCGGTTGCGTGCTACAATTGCGTCGAAATCCTCATCTCGCTTCTCGATCGCTTCAAGCGACACGACGGCCTGTATTTCTGGAGCATGCTGACAGCAACGTTGGGAATCGTGCTTCACTCGATAGTGGTATTGCTTCGCTACTATAGCTTGGGGCCTAACTTCCCGCTGGCGGTCTTGACATGTATCGGATGGTATGCTATGGTGACTGGCCAGTCTGTCGTTCTCTACTCCCGCCTGCATCTTATCATCGCAAATAGAGCAAAGAGCCGCTGGATCCTGGTTATGATTGTCACGAATTTTTGCATCCTTCACATTCCGGTTACAGTTCTGTTCCTCGGCAGCAATACACAAAATTCCGATCGGCTTCTTCCCGCGTTCGAGATCTATGAACGGATACAACTCGCTGGATTCTCTATACAAGAGTCCGTAATTTCAGGTCTTTACATCTGGGAAGCGGCCCACGGACTCCAGCCCATCTTCGCGATCAGAAGGGCCACGGAGCGCAAGGTGATCAGACACCTCATAATGGTCAACATCTTGGTTGTGCTGCTCGACATAAGCCTTCTTCTTACTCAATATCTGGACCACTTCCAGATCCAAACGACATACAAGCCGGTGGTTTACAGCATCAAGCTGAAGATGGAATTCGTTGTGCTCAACAGGCTGCTGCTCCTCGTTCGGCACAGGGAGTGCAACTGTATGCTGGTTGTAGACGAGCCTGAAGGTAGTGTTCCTCGGTCGTTCGGTGACCCCGAATTTCGTTCATTTGAACGAGGTCCACGTTCTAGGAGACCCAATGACGATGTGATTCAACTACATTACGTCCCGCCAACCAATGCATCATCATGCCTGGGCGATTATGGTTATCCAACGGCATCCCCATTCACTTTCTCGACATAAGTCGTGGCCGCGGCACATGGCATCACGGGAAGCCTAACAACAATTCAGTAACGACTGTGCCTGGCTAACCACAATTCAAAAACGATCTGGGGGCCAAATGATTTGCACCAGTACAGTAAAGTTACCCATTATAGTATACATCGAAATATAGCATTTGGATGATATTATATACCAAGTATGAAGTGATTCCAAGCCAGACTACGCCGTTGCGATAGGTTTGAAGTTTGGATGATTATTTTTGAGGTGGTGAAAAGCGATCGGGATGCAGCCAAAATGAGAGCGGCAATCGTGAGGTAGCTCAGGCAGCAGTAGTAGATAGCCTGGAAGTTTCAAGAAAAGTAGGTCAAATAGCTAACTATTTAGTCTCTAATAGGGAGTTACTTTAACATAGTAATCAGAAATCCTCGTTAAGTAATGCCAAAATTAATATTTCTAGCTAATATCTTATCACTATAGGGTTTAAAAACCGAACTTTAGCCATTACAGTTTTTATATATAAAGCTCTACCTCTTAAGACATTAAGAAGTAGCTGCATAAAGGCTACCAATGCCTAGATAAAGCTGCTAAGGTTTTGCCATAAGGCCTTACTGGCTATTTCTAAAATGCCCTATCTTCTAGGCTAGTGATTTATAACTAATAGCTAAGCAATAAGGTTATAATAGCATTTAAACTTAAGTATTCTCCTAAACTACCCCTATTAGATCTCAGTTCTTAGAGCTTATAGATAGTAGGCTAATATAAGTAAGGCATAATTTATCTATAAATTACTTTAGTTAATAAAGAGTTAAAACTAGCTAGAGCTAGCCTAAATTTTATTTAGTAAAGAACCTAGATATATTAGTTATAGTAACTCTTTGCCTTAATAAAGCTTTTTACTAGAGACTTACTACCTATACTGCTATAATGCTTATACTGCAGATCTTTAATCTCTGCCTTAAGTATTTAAGTTATATTTCTCTTTTCTTCTAGTATTCTTTAAGTTAAAGTTAACTTAAAATAATTATCTTTAATAAGTTCTTTAAAGCCTTCTTGCATTAAGCTTTTCTTTAATTATTTCTATAACTTAACTGTTATAGTTATAGATTAAAACTGTCTATTAGTAACTTTATCTTAAAGTAAACTGATATCTATAGCCAAAAGATAAAGCATTTTCCTTTATTATAGGGAGTATATATTATTATATTATAATTATAGCCTCTTTAGTTTATTATAGTTTATTAAAGGCTTGGATAAGTGGCTTAGGGAAACTGGCTTTTGTAAATAAAGGATTACCGGACCTTTATATTTATTAATATAGATATCAATCTAGTTATAATCTAAAAATCAAAAGATATCTCTCTAATTACCGATTTTTCAAAACGCCATAACTGTCGCGTTACCCCATTTTCTATGTATCATACGCGGAAGAACTTATAGGTATACTTTGGTTTATTTACCGAGCCAGGTTTGGCTACATTTAGGCTTGAAACAGCTCAATATATTCTACTTCCTACCTAGCATACCCCTGTCCTTGTCAAGCTCTTTGCGGTTAACTTCAAATAGAGCATTCCACGAAATAATATCGAGTGTAATGACGGCTTTGGCGTAGTTGATCATCCAATCGAATGTGATATGTATGAACCCAAGTTGACTATCGTCCGACTCGTCCGGATTGTTCGGATCCACTTCGTATTCCAGACCGATCAAGTTCCTCAAGAAGTCTTTTTTCCGGCCAATGTCCTTCAAGTGAAGATCAGAGCCAAGTCGACGAAGCCACGGGACTGTCGTAGGAAAGCTGTTCCTCGCGTGAATACGTCCTGCTTCTCGACTCCGAATTTCTTTGTCATGGAGTTGGCACGCGGAGAGCGCTGATGGCGGCACTATTGTGAGATGTATCTCCTGGTGTTAGCACTTGAGGCGGGATGCGAACGAAGTGGAGGTATTTCGGCCTTTAATGCAATCTCCTCCGCATCTTGGACTGGTTCAATGACATATTGTAAACCCTTAATTGCTTCTCTACTTTGGTCGCTGACTTGGCTTCTTGGGCTGACGATGTCGAGGAGGACGATGCGCTCCGCATGGAAGGCCAGCTTGGACAGTGCGTCGGTGCCGGCGCCTTCTCGCATTCTGATAGCCGACAGGAATTAGAGCAGTAAGTTGCTCCTTCTATGTGGGTGCCGCAACAGAGGCATGGATCATACAACCATTTTTGGCCTGACGCCATATTGGAGAGTGCCGGAAAGTTTGGCGTTGCTGGGGAGTCAGGAGGCGACGGCAGGGCTGGCACATTTTTGTAATGCGAGCTCAAAGCGTGTGGAGCAGAAGTTGCCCTATCTAGCCACTCATGCAAGACTTAATGTGCAGCAATCGCCTCTTCAGTCAACTCCCCACCCTCTCTCTAACTTATCTCTTCAATTGTCGAGGAGCTCCGGTCGGGTCACAGCAGGGGTAGGCAGCCAATAAAAATGCATCGGATTAAAGGTACCTAGCCCCTCACCTATTTTAGCCTATGGTAGAAGTACTAGCAATCTCTTGAGTTACAAATCGCTACATCACACTGCTCACATCCCTAAACTGTCTGGCGCCACCTTTTATTACGACTGACCGGCGCAAACGACCTCCTTGAGCGTCTTGACCTTGGCTGCCCTAATTTAAGGCTCTGACAAGCGTGGCAATTCGACTTTTTTCCTCTTCGGACGTGCTCATGTTGTGCAACAGGCGTAAAATCGTGTGGTTTCCCTCATGTACGTGCTTGTTGACAGGGGTGGTGTGGGGCGGGGTACTCGCCGGAGCTCCTCGACAGTTGAAGGAATAGACTACATTCTACATATTGAACTACTCTTATTGGATCCTTCCTATCTACGTCCCAATGTTCATCTTCATATCTTCACCAATTTGTTTCCACTGATTGACCGGCTTCGAGATACAGAATCTCTTCTAAGCGCAGTAGCTGACCCGTTAATAACTGGCAGAGCGCTACGCAGATCATTCCTTGCAAACATAAACCGCCAGATTGACGCAATCATGCCCTTTGCTATCGTTTAACGGTGGCCAAATGCCGCAAGCGGCTGACCAGACACCTAACAGACAAATAGGTAAGATCTGTTGGCATAGCATAGTGTCCTTAGGATTATGGAACTTAGAGGCCTGCGCTGGAACCAGGTTAGCGAAGTATGTTCCAGTATTATACCTTGTTCCGTCAATATGTCGACACACTCCAAAGCGCGAACGAGTCCAGCGTGAGGTTACTGGTCACAGGTGTGGAGGACAATTACCCCAGTATCCTGCATGAATTAAAACCGTGTTCAAGCGGGAACCAACGCATGGAGTGGAAATTTATTTCCCCGCTAGGGGGTCTAGACCTAAGACACGGTGTGCTAATTAAGCTATTCACAGTTCGGACGATTTGGTCCTGATACCCAGAGCCCACAGCTTCTTCCACCGAATGGTTCAGCTAATTTTAGCCTTTCGGTAACGCGCCGAGTTCTCAAATGGGTTGGCATCCTATCATTCACATCAGTCCTCTTCAGCTAATTCTTGCTTGCTTGCTCTTAACTGGTCCATGTGAAGGAGCCTGAAGGTCCCCGCAATATACGGAATCCTACCTGTAATGACTGCTTCGAGTATCTTGCACAGCGTCGACAGCGGTGATATCAGTCTCCGTGTCTTGATAGTACGACCACCCTTTTAGGCATTTTTAAAAAGTGATCGTCGCATTATTACGCTGACCAGGCAACTCCCTGTGTAGTAGTGAGGTCCGAAGAAAGGTGGAGTCGTTCTTTGGCCACCGGCCAGAGCTGTTTCCGGACCATGCAGGCAGTCTATCCTCTCCAGGATCTTTCCACGGGTTGGCTGCCATCAACTTCTGTTCTACATTCCCATTTGCAACTCCCTGGCGTGCGGTTACTGGAAGGCACCGACCTAGCCCCATATTCATAGGTACGAGAGGTTATAAACCAACTCCATGTTAACCAGAATTCTTAAATAGCTCTTCATGTGGGTAATTGTCGCTTGTTTCTAATACTAAGAGACAGCGATAGCGTCAAAAATACCAGTACGTGTCCCAAGCAGTCTCATCCGCTTGGTGTTCTCACAGTCCCTCGTAGTCGGATAGCCCTGGTTCATATCTAGTGAAAGATAACGATGGAACTGGCTGTTCAAAGACCATCGAATCAGGCGGCATAGTGGCCGTTTGAAGTGGTCCTAAACCCATCATATTGGGCATGACATCTGTAACCTCCGAGGCGCTAGATCCCTGCTGAAAAGAGGTTCTCGGGGTTGACGGGAAACCACCCCCATTTAGACTCTGAGTATTCAACTCTTTGGTGGTGATAGCATCACCTGGGCTTCTATCGCAGGGGCTTAGCGAACTGTCATAGACATCAAAGGCAGTAGAACAAGCGACTAGCCTATCTACACACTTCTGCGCCTCATTCGCGATGTAGTTCTGGATGAGAACACAATTGCAATTTGTGTGCAGCAGTAATTGGGTCTTTAGGTGGTAAATTTCGTCAGTCAAAGTGTTGAAACACGCCGTGAGATAGCGGTTCTGGTCCTTCATAGCTTCTTCGCGACAGGCGAGCGCTGAGGCTTCATCGCGCTTGCGGATACGACACTTAGTCGCCATAATGCGGTTACGTTCGAGGATTCGGCGCCGGCGAGAATGCTTGGGAAGGCCATCATCACCAAGCCCCTCTTGTTGACGCTCTACCTTCTGGCCTTTTGGCTGCTTCTTGGGTTTTCGGCCCCTTTTCCTTGGCTTAGGTAACTCTACAGCATGCCCAGATACACTAGGCTCCGCAAGCATCTTATCTGCTTGCGATTGTCTTCGGCTATAGGGCCGCAGGTCCAACTTCTTATCATCTAAAACAGGTGGCCGGATATTTTGCAGTGCTTCGTTCCCTTCAAGATTCCCAAGTTCAGTAGGCTGCGTCTGTAATATGATGTAGGAGGATCCGAGACCCGCTCCCACCGTGACCGAAGAGGTATCAATTGCTTCTTCAAAGGGCAGCTGCCACCTGTTTGACCCGGCATCGGCCGACATGGCTTGATGTTTCGAGACAATGGTGAAGCTATGGTCATCAAACTGGGCGGTAGGATTATTGGCAAGATATAGTGGCGAAAACATCATCTAGGTGAGAACGCAAGGTCTCATAGCGATGCAGAATAGGACTATACGATGATAATATAAAGTAATCCAGCTCCTCGGATCGTAATTGCCAATCAGAATAATAAGCAGTGATAAGAGGTCTTTTAAGGCCAGGGCTGATACCCTGTATATGGAAGAAGAGGGAACTCAAGAGAAGTTACCCAGAAGCAGGACTAAAGACATAGACAGAGAAAGGGGGGCAGAAGGGGATATGGAAATCAAATATAACAGCTTTCACAAGCAAGGACCTGACCAGTATGTAGTACTAAAGACAGTGCGCAAAAGCTTATCCACACCGTAGCAAGCATCACAGCATCAGCAGAAATTAAGCTTATAGAATAACCCGGCCGTGAACAGAAAAGGGCTTTATCTATGAGAGCAGAGAATTAAAACGTCACATCTTAGAAACCGGAGGGGATCAGAAATCCTTGTATTTCAGGAGATAACTTATGCGGCCTTGTGGGCCAAATTGTTGAGGATTTAAGAGTCCGGCAATTAGTTATCGCCCATGCCCTTTGGATCTGGAGGCATGGGCTATTTCTTGGTGCCATGGCAGGCCTAGATACTGGCGCGCAGAAATGCTCACCGTGCTCGGGGCGCCTCGATAACAACGAGGCTGCAAAGGGGGGAGATTGATCGCGGTTTACTATACCCGCAAGCAGGTGTTTGTGCTTGGACGTTATGGGACCACCAAATGTGTTTTGCAGTGACACTGCAGAGGTTTCCAGACACATTGCCACACCGGAAGATACCGAATAGGGGCTCAGGTGAGAGTCTGTGTGGAAACATCATCTCCGTAAGTCAGAGCAGATAACCCCGGATCTGGATGGCGGACCTGAACGGCGGATCTGCATGGTCCCCGCTCACAATGCGGAGAATCTGACGAAACTACGTCTCACTAGTTAACCCTAGGCCAACTGGTAGTACATATTCTCCGAAGCATCTGAATGAATGGCATCATCACGCTTTTCACTCCATCTCCTTGACATCATACAAACTCTGTCTTGGGCCATGGCGGGCGTCAGAAGTCTGCAATACGTCAGTTGATAATCAGAGAGCCGTGCGTGCCCTTGCCAATCGCTCTTGGAGCTCCGCAAATACTGGGTATCATCAATTGTGGGGCTTCAGTCAGAGGGTTATAGGAGGGCGAATCAAGATCGTTCCGCGGATATCTCAAAATCTGCTTGAGCTGCTTGTGCATTTTCTGCTGTCATATGTGTCTACTGATGACCATCGCAAGTTGCAGCGCAATGTTACTGACACGTTTTTTCACATGGTAGATCCAGCACACACAAACCGTTATATTGCAATTAGCGAAACCCCACTTGAAAATACTCGACTACGATGTCTGCTCACATGCTAGCGCAGGGAATCGCTTTGGCCACACCCTATATCAGAGCATATTCTACACTATGCCGGGAAGCTGAAGAAGCGACTACCTCTACAGGGGGAGCTGGCAGGTAAATATAGAGATACGGGTAAGAGAGAGAAGAGTGGAGAGGTAGGGGATAGCTGGTTATCGTTTTTGGCGTTGGGGAAGTGGGGTATCCTAGATCAATACTGTTGGCCGGACCCCGCTTTCCAGACATCGCCGTTTAAACAACTACAACTGCGTAGGATAAAATCAATCAATCCAATCAATTAATCAATCAATCTACCCCGTTCCACTGGGCATTACACGATGACACTTCTTCCCCACTAGAGACGAAAAGTCGCTATCGAAGAGGCAACCCGGGTTCGCCTGGTTACAGATGATATACAAGACAATGCGGCGGTTGGACGCACACTTAAATGTCTCAAGATCCAGGATCATTGTATTCTCAGATTCCCCGACTCTACCATGGCAGGGGAACAGAGTGAGGACCAGTCATTCTACTACTTACTCATGGAAGAGCCAGAGGTACGTAAGCTGGCTATGAAGCTGTCTTCTTCTCCCTTTTGCACGAAAGTGATTTTGAGGAAGGAGGTTGTGTTTGAGGACGCGGGCGCTAGAACGACCAAAATCTTACTGTCAATGCTTCAGGTTGCTGTGAGCAGCAACTAAGACATGGCGGCACCGGACATTAGGCTAGACCTTGAATCCGTCCTTAGCTCGTCTTCGCATGATATCTACTTGTCCTCCAGTTTGTAGAAATCTCTTCACAGAACCTGTGGCAAAAGCAGTCACGAGAAGACAAGCCGGACAATGAAAGAATGGGAGGCAAGAGGGAAGACAAAGGAACCCGAGACCAGAAAGCAAAAAAAGGAATGAAGCAGTCTAACGTTTGTCGTTGTCCGTTGGAACAGATGATGCCGCCGGCACCACCCGGTCATTCTCATCATCAGCAGCCCATTTCGTCGCCGAATCGAACCAGCCGCGATACGCCGCCACCGCCAGACCCGACCGACATGGAGACCCACCAGCAGGCGCATCACCCTGCCCCGGCACGCCCAATGTCGATAGCTTGGGGTTTATCCGGCGTGGGTCATCAAAATCCACAGCTAAACCCGATGCTTTTCAACTTTATAGCCCCAGGGACTATGATCCCTACCCCTGACGGCACAAGGGGACATCACAGCTATCTCCCGCACACGCCGATAGACGCCAGTTTCGCGTACGGCAGCGAGCTCGTCTCACCGTCCAGCATACAATCTTGTGGCCACTATGATAGTGGCTTTGCCGGACACTGGGATGGCACTTTGAGCCATGGAGCTTGCACTCCAAATGTATCGATGCCCACTAGGCATGTCGCGAATAATCCTTGGGCTGAGCTAGACGAGGCGCCCCAAGATAACAACCCAGCACCCGCTCCACAACCAAAAAGGACTCCTCGAACGCGAAGAAAAAAGAAAGAGGCTCACAATGCATCTGAGGCTTCTCAAGGTCGCAGCAGTAGTGCTGGTGCCGGTGCTGGTGCTCCTTCGCTATCTGACGTAGCTAGCCCTAGCTCTACGTCACGGAACAGCCGCACGAGTATCAATTCAAAGTCTACATCTACGGCATCCATGGCTTCGTCAACACCAAGTCGTCAGAGAAAGCTACGCAGTGCCTCTCGTACATCCAAAAATAACCGTGACAAACCTAATGATGCTCCAGAAGAACGCTGGGCTCGAGCATCCCATAACCGCGTCGAAAAGCACTACCGCAACCGCATGAACGTTCAGTTCGAATCCCTTCTTAATATTTTGCCGGCGAAAACCCGACACGATGCCAAAGGTAATGGCGATGATATCGAATCGGATGGCACAAACAATCCGGACCGCCGTGTGAGCAAGGGCGAAGTGCTTGAAATGGCTCGCAAGCGTATACAAGCGCTGGAACGAGAAGGCAATGAGCTCCGGCGCAAGAACCTCGAACTTCAAGGCAGTCTTCGACGACTTAAAGGATCTGCCTCCGATGGCACAGTATCCTCGTCTGACGGAGAAAGGCCGTTCAATTTCAATCAGTGTGTCCAATAACCAAGTTGTTCGACTTACTTGGTTGAGGTTGCTTGATTACGTGACAACCACAAGGACTCTTCGGATTAACCACAAACCTTTTTTGGATTACTCGAATTGACTTGAAGTTACTCGACTAAATTGCCGTATTCGACAAGTTGCCAAGAATGTCTAACCTCAGGAGGGCAAGCGGCGAAAACATCGCATCCAATACCGCCAGCCCCATAAGCGCGCTATCAACTCCAAGTCTCGGCCTTCCACGATCTACAGGCACGGCGTGCAAACTTACAACGGACGGATGGAATAAGTATTTGCTCTGCAAGTATCACCATATTAGTAGTCATCACGATGCTGCGCCGTTTGCCGGTGAGAGCACGACTAGCATCATCTGCCACCTGAAACAGCAACATAGGCTGGAGAAATTCGGTTATAAATCAACAGGGTCTGATCCATTCAGCATAGCCAAGAGGGCAGCAAGCTTCACGCAGTACCTCAGTTCAAGGACGATTTTACGGACTGGGTAATTGACCTTAACCTCACATCTCGTTAAGCGACCCATCAGTGCACGAATAAGATTTTTACCAATTACGTGGAAGACATCGGCAAGATCCTTCCCAAAAACCCGTCAACTCTTGGCAGCTGGGTCAAAGAGAAGTGAGTTGGCGATGCTGAGAGGCGCGTTTGGCTAAGGGCAAGCTCCATTCCTCCAAAGGCAAGGTCCGTATTTCGACGGATGCGTGGATATTTGAAGAGGTTACAGACTATCTTGCCGTTGTCACTCACTCCCTGGGTGAGAACCACAAGCTATAAGCAGCTCTCCTAGACCTGCCCCCTCTAAAAGGTCCTCATTCCAGTGAGAACATTGCCCAAGGTCTTGTCAACCGCCTGGAACTCCAAATATATGGGCTACGCTCTGAAGTAAGAAACATTCGATATTATCTAAATAGTATTTAAGCTCGTAACGGCTCCATAAGATGTGAAATCTCGCCTCTGTGCCGCTTGTGGCGATGCCGAATGTGAGGCTGTTATTCGGCGTCGCGTTGACTCTTATATTGCTTGTGCCTCCTCAATTAGTGGCTGAGGCGCTGGAAGGCGTTATGACAGGTTTCTGAATCCTCAAGGTTTTAATTTGTTGGTACTCGAAAATACCCCGCTGCCGCCACCAAAACCTGGTTATGCCAGAGGCTTCACGCTAACATAGTGGTCCCTGACATCATGGTCGACATCCGCAGCTCCATCCTTCTGAACACTGGCGGCTCATACGCATGAGTCCGCAGACGGTATGGTCGAACAGTTCCATCACACACCACAGCAAGTGGCTTCAAGGTAATAGTGAGGCACCACCGTCCGGGCGATGGCGTGTACAGCAAATTCCCCTCACTCACAATTTCTTCAGTAGGTCCGAATCCGAAAGGCCGTTGAGATCTTCCGCCGAAGGCTGCAGCTAATTCGCTTCAGGCTACCACGTACTCCGCCGTCTGATTGCTTCGGTGACATATGAGAGTTCAGGAAGCCAGGTAGGATCGAGTCCTCGATGAGTTCATGGACAATTTTGACAGCACCGTCCAATTCCGAAGGATGTGGAAGCAAGTCAGAAGAACAGAATCCAAGAAGTCGATCCCTAACTTCAGATGGAAGGTTGACCTCGCGATGTCCATTAGGAAGGATGTAATTCTCCAGAAGATCTTCCCATAGTGCCCGCAGGTAATCGTAATCGCACCTTACAGATACCCATGGGGACTGACTAGCTCCGACTGTTTCCGTGTAACAATCTCGGTATCTCGATGCGTCTTGGATGAATTGTAGGTTTTCTAGGCAATGATTTCCTGAAAGATAGGCTGAAAAATCGTTCAATCTCCATGGGGTAATTTATTAGTATATGGAAACTGTAATGAAGGTATGTTGGGACTTATCTGGGTCGGAGGGGATAGCCTTGAGGAGGGAAGCGGCCATTTTGAAGGTTGTTAAGCAGTGGTGATGGTTGAGTGTAAGTGTTGAACTTGGGGGGTAAAGAATGGACCCTTGCAAATCAGGACGATTACTTTGGGGCGATTAAGAATCTCGGATGCGCTTAGTGGTAAGTGTGATTAAAGATAATAGTGGAAGTATCTTAAAGCAGAATATCAAAGAATATTATATACTATTTTGCCCAAGAGTTGTAACTATCATTATATCAATCGGCTGTTGAGGGTGTTGGGTAGTGATGACTTAAGCATCTCAGCGGTGTGATAGCCCTGGCCTAGAATCTCGGTCGGGTGCTTCCGGGGCGTCGCATGAACCACGCGGTCGGCCTTGTCCTCCTCAGCCCAGGTCGGAGAAAGTCGAGCATCAGATGAATCGGAATCGGCATTATATGAACTCGATATCAATCGTGTATTCTGGAATTAGATCTAGGATAATGCCTACGGCTAGGCCATCACTGAGCAAGCTATACGGGCCTCTCGTCACCGTATTTATGGGAGGCCTTGGGCTTGGCTTAATGAGACCGCCTGAGAGAATTTGTCTGCGCGGGGCTACCTTGAACGTCTTGTCCTTACCGTCGGTCCCTTCGTATCGAATTCTCCTACTGTGCCCTCTTCCAACTAGGGATTGTCCTGACTACCTTGGCAACGGCTGGCAGTGCCGTTTAATAATTCACATATTAATCGGTATAGCGTTCTCCGCGGGATAGCAACAGTTTAAAATTGAATAATTTTCCAAGGCTACCAAGGGTCGCTTATACTTTGATCCTATTCGGCGAAGTTGCTCCGGGAGGCCATACTCTTTTAGGTTATTGCCTTCTATTAACGTGCACGATAAGCATGCGAGATGCGAGACAGCATACCGTGCAGCTAAAAATAGCCCACCCTATAGTATTTTAAAGCTTTGATAAAATAGCTAAAAATCTAAAAAAGTAATTTTTAGCTTAGTATAGCTTATTATACTTAAATATAACATTAAATAATTTTTGCCTATTTTATTTCCTACTTAAAGTTATATTCTATATAGTTTTAATTTAATTTTTATTAAAACTATATAAAATAAAATAGTAAAAATTCAAGTAAAAATCTATAACGGTTATGGTTTTAAACAGGGAAACTAGTCTATACTAGGTTTATGTTTGCAGAAACGTAAAGTATATATACTAAGCTTAACTTAAGTATTATATCTCTTAATAATTAAGTAATGTATATTAGGCTTATTAATATAAAGAAGTTTTATTAATAGCTAGTAAGCTAATCTATAAAGTGCTAATAAATATATTCTATATATTAATATCTTAGGATATTAAAATGCTACCTTAAGGGGATATAATTATCCTTAAGATATATTATTCTATAAGATAATAGTATCCTTATAATAGTTATCCTGTATAATTTATTCTATAATTAATAGGTTATAGGATAAAATTATAAGGTATATATAACGTAAGTGTAAGGGTCGTAATACAATCTCTTCCCTCTATTAGGTCTTATCTTTAAGACTTATATACCCTATTTAACCTGAATTTTATCTAGTGTATTTTAACTTAATCCTTTTATTATTATATTATATAATATTTAACTGTATTTTTAAGTAGTATTTTTATAAAACTTATATAAAATGTAAGTTAAAAAGACTTAAGAAGGATTGTAATGTTATAAAGCTTACTAAATCTATTATATTATCTAGTAAATAGGCAGATATACTATATACCTATTATTTTTAGGTAAGGACTGGGGAAAAGTACTTAATATCTCTTAACTCTAGTTAGTATAGTAAGTGCATTTATAAATGAAAACCTTATAATAGTATAAGAGTTACTTTATTATATATATATTTTCTCTTATAGCTCCTTTTTTCTAATTAATTTAGGTTTCTTTTAGTATTTACTTTTATAAAATAAGAGAAGAAACTAGAGGTAAATAAGGATAAAGCTAGTAATAATCTTTTTAAAACTTTATAAAAAGATAGCAGCCTTATAATCTTATCTTGCTGCTACTGTAGGGCATTTATTTTATATCTAAAAGATCTATACTAAAGTAAAAAAAAAACATTTTAAAGCTATATGCTATAGTCTTTAAGAGGTTAAGAAAGAGAATAGGATTTTATCTATATTAAATGCCTATAAGGATGCTATAGTCTATAAACTTTAAATAGATTATATTTCTAATAATATAAATTAGTTATCTTTAGGTCTTAAGGATAATTTTTTAAATATTTCCCCTTTATTAGATTTTAGTAAAAGTTCTTTAGGAGGTATTAGGCATTAATAAGATATTTTAGTGGTTTTTATATATTTTTACTTTTTAGGTAGTTTTTTTATTTAATTAGGTATATTTTTTATTTATTAACCTTATCTATTTCTCTAATTGCCTTTACTTTATATACCTTTAGTCCTGTAATTTATTGTGGTTTATTACCGGTTTTAATATATATTATATTAATAGCTGGTTTTAACATTAAAATATAGTAGATTAAGTAATATCTAATGTTTAGAGGTAGATTTAATTTATATTGGTCTCTTTCTATCTTTTATTTAATTTTAATTAGTCTTAAGTATTTATAATCTAGTTTATAACTTAATTAGTTTATTTTAATATTTTTTATAGATAAGTAGACTATATCTCTCTCTATAAAGGTTAGTCTCTTTAACCTTTTAGGGTTATAGTGTCTCTATATCCTTTTTTTAATATATTCTAATTTAGTTTTAAGTTCTTTATAAATTTCTCTTAGTTTATTATTTGTAATAATAGCTACTAGGTTTATATTTTTAGGTTCTTAAGTATTATAATATATATTAAATATAAATCTAATATTTATATTAAATAGTATAAGTTTTATACTTTTATTATAAGTAGTGTTATAGGCTAGTTAGGCATTTAGTAGCTTTTTTACCTAATTATCTTACTTATAATTAATATAATACTATAAGTATTATTTTAGTATTTAATTTATTTATTCTATTTAGCTATCTGCCTGCAGTCTAAAAGCTATAGTAAGTTAGTAATTAATTTCTATATATACTATAAGTAATTACTAGAATTTAAAGGTAAATGTTAGTCCTCTATTTAATAGAATTTCTTTTAGTAATCCTTATTTTTATATTACCTTATTATAGAAGATATAGGCCATTTCTTCTATATCTATTACCTCTTTATAGGGTAAGTAGATTAAGTATTTTATAAGTCTATTTACTATAACTATAATACTATTATAAAAGATTCTAGTTAAAAGTTCCTTTAATAGCAGTAGTTTAGTTATAAAGTCTATTATAATTAAGCTTTATAGTTATTTTATAACTTCTATTAGTTATAGTATTCTATAAGGTTTATATTATTATGCTTTTATTCTGGTATAAATATTATATTATTTAATAACCTTTTTTATTACTTTCTTTATTATTTAGTAACCTTATTATAGCAGTTATTTCTATATTTTAGTAACTCTTTAGTGCCTATATAGTAGGTCTGTATAGAATTTCTAAATAAACTTTTATAGTTTTCTTAAGATTTCTTTAGTTTCTTTTATTTATATCTATCTTAATATCTGTATTAATTAGGTAAATTAGTATTCTCCTTTTTAATTCTTCTTTAAAAGTTATTCCTTTATTTTAGGTATATTAGTATTATAGTCTGGTTATCTGCTAATTATATTTACTCTTTTATTATTTAACCCTTTTTAGTAAATAATTATAAAATCAAATTTATATAGGTATTTAATATAGTATAGCTATTATCGGTTAAGTTTTTATATTATTATAAAGTATAAAATATTTTAATAGTTAGTATAAACCTTAATCTAGTATATATTTTTTATAAGGTAGTATCTAAATTCCTTAAAATAGTTAATAATTACTAGGAATTCTTTATTGTAAATAGGGTAATTAAGTTCTACTTTATACAGCTTATATAAGTAGAACGCAATAGAATATAGCTTGCCTTAATTGTTGTGTTAACTAATCTGTCCTCTAAGTGTAAAATCTAATAAGTCAGTCTTAAGTTCTATTTCCTTATTAGGGTTAAATATAACCAATATAGGTTCACTAAGGATTGCATCTTATAGCTATTTAAATGCTTTTTAGATATTTAGTACCTAAATAAACTTTTATTCTTTCTTAGTAAGCTTTATTAGTAAATTCACTATTTTACTAAAATCTCTAATAAATTATTAATAATAGTTAGTAAAGCTTAAGAAGTTTTATACTTCTTTAACTGTTTTAAGTATAGGCTAATCTGTTACTGCTAAGATCTTCCTTTATTTTATTTTAATTTCTTTAGGTATAATAGTATATTTTAGAAAGTCTATTTCTTTTATATAGAAGTAACTTTTTTTTAATTTAATTAGTAAGTTAGTATCTTATAGGGCTTTTAAGACCTTATAGATATATTTTTTATACTTTTCTTTATTATTTAAAAAGATTAAAATATTATTTAGGTAGCACACCATAAAGATATTTAAGTACTATTAAAATACATTATTAATTATCTACTAAAACATTATAGATATATTAATAAGTCTAAATAGTATTACTAAATACTTAAAGAGTCTAAACTTAATTCTAAATACTATCTTCTATTTATCTCTCTCCTTAATGTAAATTAGGTTATAGGCTCCTTTTAAGTTAAAAGCAGTAAAGATCTATTTTCTTTATAGGCAGTCCTTAAGTTTTATAATAAGTAAAAGTAAGGTTTAATCCTTAATAGTAAGGGCATTTAACCTTCTATAATCTATAATAAGTTATAGTTTCCTATTCTTTTTAGGAATAAATATTATTAAAAATCCTATTAATAATATAGATATCTTAATATTTCCTTTTATTAATTCTATTTTTAAGTATTCTTTTAAGGTATTAAGTTCCTTTTTATTTAGGTTATAGATTTTCTAAAATAGTAAATCTTCTAATTTAAGTTATATTTTATAGTCCTAGTAGCTATACTGTAATACCTTTATCTTAAGTTCTTTACTAAACAGTTTCTTATATTTACAGTATTCTTCTAGTATATTCTTAAGTTAGTCTTACTATTCCTTCTTCTTAAGTTCCTTTTAGATTTATAGTTAGTTATTTAGGCTATATAGTTATATTTTAAGAAGCCTTAAGATTTATTAATTTTATTATTTCTTGCCTTTTATATACTTATACTTAACTCCTATTAGAGGTAGTAAATTCTTTACTTTATATATATCTATACTATCCTTATTAGTTAGGGTTTAAGATCTCTTATTATTTATTATAACTATCTTATTATTACTATAGGCATTACTAAAAAAGGTAATTTAGCCAGTCTTCTAGTTAATATAGGGGTTCTTCTTTTATAGCTAATTAATACCTAAAAGGATATTAACTTCCTAATCTAAAGGAAGGATATTAAAGTCTATTCCCTAATTTTTTCTTTAAATAAAGACCTTAAGGTAATTAATCTTTTAATTAATAATTCTATTATTATAATTAAATAGTTATCCTTCTGTATTAATTAGTAAATAAAGTCTCTTTTTCTTTCTTTATAGTAGCTTTAGCTATATAACTATTTTTAGGTTAATAAAATTTTATTTAGCTTTATAATTAATTTAAGCATTTAGCTATTTCTCTTTAATTTAAACTTTTAGTATTAGGCATTATAGTATAGAATCTTTATATAGTTCTAGCGTATTTATTAGTTTAAGTTATTCTTATCTAGTTTATTAGCTTATTTATAGCTTAGTTATAAATAGTATATAACTTTTCCTAATATATCTTAATATATTTATTTGCAGTTACTGTTATTATATCCTTTTCTATTAAGGCAGTTATTAAGAAATTCTTTATTAAATAGCTATTATTAATATTCTTCTTCTAAATTCTTATTTAAAGTCTTATATTTACTTAATTATTTCTATCTTAATAGGATATTTTATATTAAATATAGGCTATCTGCCTCTTATTAATATTATAACTCCTTAGTATTTTCTAAGCTAGTATTATTAATTAAGGGTTCCTTTTAGAGATATTTATATCTTCTTTAGATAATTTTATTAAATTCTTTTTCTATATCCTTAATAATCTTTATATTTTCTTTAATTCTTTATATTAATTTATTAACTTTATATACCTTTCTGTAGAGTGCTATATTAAATTATAGTTCTGTTACTTTAAGGTAATTATACTAAAGGTATACTAAATATCCTTTTATTTTATATATTAGGTAAGGTTTATTATTAGGTATCTCTATTATAGTTATAGGGAAATAGTTATTATCTATCTTATCTAGCTTATATTATTTATATTAATAGTTTTTATATAAAACCTAAACTATCTTATTATATTAAAGGTATATTAGCATTATTTATATATTATCTTACTTATTAAAAATAGGTTTTAAGTGCAGTAAGTTTATTATATTATTAATATAATATACCTTAATATAAATCTTAGTTCCTATTTCTATATCTTAATATTCTCTGGCTCCCTATATGTAGATATCTTTCTATATATTATAAACCTTTAGGCTATCCTTATTAATCTCTTTTTTATAGGGTTACTTCTATTTCTATAAGATCTATTTATCTTAATAATAGAGGTATTAAGCAGTTATTTTAGTATTCTTGCCTCTATATCCTATACTATAGAAACTTTATTATTTTTTTTATTAAAGTTAGTCTCCTGCTTTAACTTCTTACTTCTATTATTCTTCCTTATTTTAAAGTATTATCTTAATAGAAATATTATCTACCAGTCTAAATAGTTTATTTAATTCTTCTGTATTAAGGATAGTAGCTTTTCCTTCTCTAATAACTCCTAATATTTATAATTTTTCTATATTTAGCTATTTCTTAAATTCTTTAAGTTTCTTTCTATTTACTTCTTTTCTTTATTCTTTTTACTTCTTATTAAAGTATTCTCGCTTCTTTAGGTTTTATATATATTTATAGTATTTTTAATTTTACAGTTTATTTTATTAAATTCTTTTTTATTTAAGTTCTTTTAGGGTATATAACTTATTTTTCTTTTTTAGTTTCCCTTTCTCTTTAGGTTTTAACTATATAATTTTATTTTCTCTATTAAATTGTCTATTATATCTGCTTTATATTATTCCCAGTATTTAGGTTTATGCAGCCATTTAAGGTTTAAGCTATTATATTAGTCTTAATATTTACTTACTGTAATTAAGGTTATATAGTCTTCTGGGTTATAGATATTACTATACTATATATTTAAACTGATTATAGTTATAATATTTACACTTAAATATATTATATAGTCTGCAATTTCTGCTATCTATTTAAGTAACTCCTAAAGTCATTAGTCCTTTATATAATCTATATAAGGTATTATTTTAGTTACCCCCTTATTACTGTTATTAGTTTTAATAGTTACTTTAGTTATTATTGTTTTATTATTAGTTAGGATAGTAAGGATTAAAATTATTTCCCTTTTTATAATTAGCTCTCTCTCTTCTGTATTTATACTATTATTTATTAATTTTAACTGCTATAATAATATATATAGTTAAGTCTTTAGGCCTATTAGCTAAATATAGTTTATCCTTAACTTCTTCTTTTAGGCTTTAGTAGTAAATTTCTATAAGTAAGTTATTATCCTATTAAGTTTTAGCAGCTAGCTATTAAAATTTAGCTAAATAAGCTATATATAACTTATATTATCTAAATATAAGTAGTTTAGCTACTGCCTGTTATTCTTTATTAACTACTTTAAAATTATCTTTAAGTGCCTATTTAAAGTTTTCTTAATTTTTAAAAATATTTTAAGTATCTTAATCTTAAAGGTTTTCTTTATTCTTAAGGTAATCTCTTATAATAGGTTTAAACTAATCTTTAGTATCTCCTTAAATTAATAGTATAGTAAATAGTAATTTTTTAATTAGACTATCTAGCCTATTTAGAAATAGTTAAAAGTAACCTTTTATTTAGGTAAGAAATAGGATTATATTACTTGCCTGTCCTTTAAAGGGTTCTGGCTTAGGCAGCTTAAATACTTCTCTAGGATCCCTTTTATAGTACTTATAGTTACCTCCTTTATTAGTTATAACAGGTTATAAGTTTATCTGCACCTATAAGTTATAAATAGTATTATAAAGCTACTAAACTTTAACTGCTATCTCGGCATTATTAAGTAGTGCTTTAATATAAGGCAATACTAAAGTGCTAGTATTACTAAATATCTTAATAATATAATATTGCTTAATATATATATAGTATATACTAAATAAAAGCTATTAATATATAATAGTTATAGTTTTAAATAGAGAAACTAATCTATATTAAGTTTATATTTATAGAAACGTAAAGTATATATACTAAACTTAACTTAAGTATTATATCTCTTAATAATTAAGTAATATATATTAGGCTTATTAATATAAAGAAGTTTTATTAATAGTTAGTAAACTAATCTATAAAGTGCTAATAAATATATTCTATATATTAGTATTTTAGGATGCTAGAATGCTGCCTTAAGGGGATACAGTTATCTTTAGGACGTATCATTCTACGGGATAATGGCATCCTTATAATAGTTATCCTGCATGACTTATTCTATAATTGGTAGGTTATAGGATGAAATTGTAGGGTATACGTGACGTAAGCGCGGGGGTCGTAACACTATTAAGGTCCCCTAATCGATATAAGCGAAGGCACTTGTCTAGACGGATGTGCTACACATTACAACCCTACAACGCACCCTGGCGCGCGGCTTCCACACACTACATTATTTGGTCAGACAGACATAGCCAGCTCTCCACGGCATGCGTCTCTACATCGCCAGATAAAGGAGGAAGGTTTAACACTCTACACTGCCAACCCCTCAAAGTGGGCTACAAGTCTAGAAAGCTCTTCTGTCACTGTTCCCATTTCCATAGTATCTTTGATTGCCACAAACCCCGAACTCCGCACCTCAGGTCTGGCTCTTCTCGAAATCGAGGAACACGGTGCTGTGATCGTGCGTCCCGACGGCCATGTAATCTGGCGAAGTCGCGCTGGTCTTGAAGATACTACTAGTGAGATCGAGCGTCTACAAAGGTTTCTAGCACCAGTATAGAGTACAATATATCTATTACGAAAACAAATACATAACTAGTAATAGCTATTATTATATTAGTCTAACTTATAGGAAAACTAATAAAAGGCAGTGTAAATTAAAGGTAATATATTTATTATATTAATTAAAATATAAAAAAAGTATTTATAGTATTTTATAGTTTTAATAAATTATATTAAAGTTAAAGCTTTATTACTTAAATGAAAGTTTTAATTTTTTTCCTTATTATTAGCCTAATAAAGCTATTAGGCTATTAACTTTTTATATAAAGACTTTAATAATAAAGTATAATAGTTATAGTTTTAAATAGAGAAATTAATTTATATTAAGTTTATATTTATAAAAATATAGAGTATATATATTAAGCTTAGCTTAGGTATTATATCTCTTAATAATTAAGTAATATATATTAAGCTTATTAATATAAAGAAGTTTTATTAATAGCTAGTAAGCTAGGTTTTATTTAATGTTAAGTAAATATATATATATATTATAGAGGCTTATAGTTAAGTAAGTTAGGCTTATAGTAAGTTTATAAGTTAAGTTATAAGTTTATAAGGCGGCTTATAGTAAGTCTTTTTTAATATAGTATAAGTCAGTTTATAATTAGTGAAATTTAATAGGGTATATATAATATAAGCGCTATATCCTATTTAGTTATAATATAAAGCCTTTATAATAAATTTATACTTTATAAATTAAAATTATATTAAGTTTATTTACCTTAATAATATAATTATTACCTTAATTAAGTAATATTATAATACTTATAGCAGGCATTTTAAAGTAAGAGGTCTAGCCTTATTAATAAGGTTAAAAGGCTATTTATAATAATAAAATAAAGAAATAAAATCCTCTTTATATTTTAAAGTAATAATTAATTACTTAAGTATAGTATACTCTTTATTATTATAGTAAAATTAATAAAAAAAAATACCCTTAAGTAATTATAATAGGCAGATTTCTTATTAGGTATTTCTTTTAATATTAAAACTGCTTATTAAATTAAAGAGATAGTCTCTTGTAAGAGGTTGCTGTCGTGTTCCTGAAGAGCAGTCCGCCATTGCCCCTTCGCCAACTCGTTCAAGACTTCAGCTCTATCTTGGCCATCACACCTCGAAAGGGTTCCAAGAGCCGCCTCCATTTCTCGAATTTCATTAACCATCCTAGGGAATTCACCAAGGCTACAGCCTCAGTATCCACACAATCTCTAGGGCTTAAATGAACAGAGAATGGCAAAAAGCAGTGTTAGACGACAGGCTTGCATAAACTTGTTTTATAGTTAACAAGTTCTGAATAATTGTTCGATAGCAGGGTACAGAAAATAAGGCATTAATATCCGCTTTTAACAGGCTGACGCAGTTTCAACCCACCTTATTGGAAGGATGAAGTAAGGTGTCAGCCGCCACCTTCATACTGCAGGGAGCCTTTATCCTGATCTCCAGCACCCGTCAGCCGAGCTATGTTGAAACGGAATGTACAAAAATTTCGACGCTTTCGATATTTATAAATGGCTTCCTTAACTTTAACCAGGTCGCCCTTGGCCGCCTCGTCCTCGATACGGCAAATCCAGGCCGCAACTTTTGCAAGACAAGCAAGCTGCACCTGAACGAATCCGACCGCTCTCGGATCGAGTTTTCCAACGTCTACCGTCTAACCAACGCGCGCTCGTCCTCAAACTTCCAGCTTGCGCTGACAAAGTTGCTGCAGGTCTTGGCCAAGAAATCAGGCTCCTCTGTCGACAGGATTGAGACTGGCAGGGCTGTTAACTACGAGCTTCTCAATGTTAACGACAAGCTCGAGAAGATCCTTAAGGACGAGGAGGTTCGAAAGTGGGTAGAGTTATGCAGAAGGAGGACGCGCGTCTACATAGTCGTCAGCTATAAAACTTCATTAATATTAGTAATAAATCTTTTTAAACACACTTTTGTTATCCTAGTACTAGTTTATATTAGTTAAGAAGTATAGTCTTTGGCATTATTGAAGAAAGAGAATATTAATAATAAAACGTTACTGCTTTAAGGATAGTAGCTTAGCTTGGCCTTATTTATAGCTTAAGTGCTACTTACTTTTAGTATAGGTAAATTAAGACTTTCTAACTCTCGTTTTTATGCTGGATTTAGTCTGTTATATTAACAGCTTACCCAAACTAAATCTTAGAAATTACAGCCTCACTGCTGACTCATGCAGAGAGAAGCCACGTGACTTACTGTAACTTCTTCTGGGCTGCTGTAGTGCTGCCTATTGAACCTGAACTAAAATCTGACAAAACCTTCCTATTATATGGTCTTTTAACAACTAGCCCCTAGTTGCTTCTATATTCTTACTTAATCACCTTACTAGTCTATATACTATTAACGCTTCAAGTGGTTATTCTCAAAACCGGTTTCTTTATGAGTAAACTAAGAGTTCTGGGACCGCATGGTCCCCGCCCAAGGATCAGCCAGCTCGCCAACCATCGGCGCACAAGTTTGGCCAGCCGACGCAGGGGACGATGCTACGACTGTCGATGTTGTGTTTGTTCATGGACTCCGTGGCAATCCAATCAATACTTGGTCAAAGAAGGACGGTTCTGGGACTTCGGTCTGCTGGCCTCGGGACTTGCTGCGGGGAAACTTGAAGACGGCAAGAGTTATCTCGTGGGGCTATGACACTGATATTGCCAACGTCTTCTCCCGCGCGAGCGAGGAGAGCCTCTTCGGTCATGCCCAGAAGCTCCTCGGAGCTCTTAGCCGCCTGCGAAATGAGGTTGTATGTACCTGACCCATGGCAACACATTTAGCTCCATGCACTTGAGCAACCTTCAAGGGCGTTTGAGTCCTTCGCCATACTCTACTGAAGAAAGAAATAGCCTGACACTGAAACCGAAACTAGGCTCGACCAATTCTCTGGGTTGGACACAGTCTTGGGGGCCTGGTTATTAAAGAAGTCATCATTCTCGCCGCCTCGTACAAGATGACTGAACGCTACGCAGACCTTGGAAGCATGTACCATGCTACAATCGGCATTATCTTTCTTGGGACGCCACACCGAGGAAGTGACAAAGAGTCTCTGGGTCAGATCATCGCAACGGTTGCCAAAGCAACTCTTCGTCGTCCGAACGAGCAACTTCTGGCCACTCTTGCCAGCGATTCCCACGTTCTCGAAAAACAACGACATAACTTCATTAGCATCACCAAAGACCTCCCTGTGTTTTGTTCACACGAGGAGTTGCCGATGCATCTTATTGGAATGGTACTCCCCTCATCCCTTCCGCAATAACTGTCTTTGTTGGGGTATTTAGAACCCCAATAAGGAGTTTATTTTTATCTATTGTTCACTTCCGGTGAGAGGATGTAATATCACCGTAACTCGATATACTGACGATTGATTGATGGAATTAGATTGTTCCTCAGGCTTCGGCCGTCTACGACGGTTACTGTGTGCGCTCTGAGGGGATTCACGGTGACCACAGCTCCATGGCCAAATTTTGCAATCGGAACGATCCAGGGTATGTTACAGTCTTGGGCGAACTTCAAAGAATGATTAGGCGCCATAATGACGATAAAGGTATTAATCTTGTTCACTCAGTGTAGTACCCGCATGGTTTTCCAAGTTATCGGGAGTATATATTGGCTAATAAAAGCGGTTTATTGTCTGTAGATAATCAAAACCGACTCGAGATACGCCAAAGTCAGTAATGTTCCAGAAACTGTCGATCGATAAAGGACATAGCGTTGTTAAACTAAATAGAATTTCTAGAGTTTATTTCTTTTCCAAACATGTCGGCTCGAGAAGATGGGATTGACGATGCACACAACGACACACTAGCATGGACACTCGATCCAAGCGAAAACGGCGACAAAAGTTCCGACTCCACTCACAGAAATGAGAGCGCATCAAACGCCTTTTCTTCTTAGCTGCGAGGTAGTGGCGAGTCTATTTTCTGGATCAGTGGGAAGGCTGGCAGCGGGAAGTCCACCATGATGAAGTGGCTCTCTCGTCAGTCCCAGATACAGCAAGCTCTAAAATACTGGGCCGGGGGTAGTATTCTGCTTCGATGTCATCACTTCTTTTCGGTGGAAGGCGGGAATTTCCTTCAAAAGCCGCGGGAAGGGATGCTTCGTAGCATCATTGTGCAGCTCTTGAGGGCCCAGCCCAGTCTGGCTGCAGTTGTGTATCCTGAGCTGTTTACTCCGGAACGACTCTCCGCTCCAATAGACTCGGCCAAGTTTCCAATGAATCATCTCAGTTGGTCTGGGCTCCTGAACGCTGTCCAAAAAATCATCGCTCATGCTGGGAAAAGCGACTGGAAGATTTGTATGTTTATCGACGGCCTGGATGAATACCGGAATATCAAGCGTGAAGACCGGTACACAGAGGCGGAGCTGGATATGCTCAACGACGGAGATGACAGTGGCAATTATGGACGCGATGTTGAAACACCCATTTCCACCGATCAAAGAGAAATTGTCGAACTTCTCCTTGCCATATTGAAACCTTGGGTGCGACTATGTATGTCCAGCCGGGAACTCAATATCTTCGAAAGCACGCTTGCCAAATTTCCACGGCTAAGAATGCAGGAGCATAATAAGGCTGACATTTTAAAGTACACATGGTCCAAGCTGAGCCGGCCGGAATGGGACCAGGTGGACAAAACGTCTTTTGTTCAGGAAGTCGTCGACATGTCATGCGGGGTGTTTTTATGGGTTCGCTTGGTAGTTGATATCCTTATCGACAGCCGGTCAAATGGTGACACGGCCAAGCAGCTTCGGGAGGAACTTAGGAAGACGCCTGTACAACTGTGTGGACCTAAAGGACTGTACATGAAGATGATGAGCATGGTACGCCATGACTATCTGCAGGAGAGTGCGCGCATCTTTCAACTCGTCCTCGGCGCGAACAATCCGTTAGACCTGGAGACAGCGTATTTTGCTCTGAGTTTCTTCGAGGGGGATAAACCCAACTTTCAACCAGCTCTCAGCATGGAAACCTCTGTGAAAGAATCACTCGACATGAGTGATGTTAATGCCGCCTTTCGACGAAAGATTAAAAGTCGTTGTGGTGGACTGCTGGACGAAGATTCCCAACATCTGAAGTTCATGCACAACACAGCACGGGAGTTCATCATCAGGCCCTCAACTTGGAAGCGACTGGAACGCATATTCGATGAGGAGAACTTCGAGGTACCCCATGCTCTGTTAGCTGGCCTAATTATGCGAGTGAAGTCAGGTCCCGAATACCTGCGACTTAGGCCTCAATACGAACATGTACCTGATCATTACGCTTTTGTTACAGACGCCATGCATTTCGCGTATATAGTCGACGGGAAGACGAGATACAAACCAGAATATGTCGAGTTGGTGGATACGCTGGATCAGGCCATGACGAAAATGGTCGAAGCAGCATACCCTCAAAATTGCAGATGTGGATGTAGATGTGCATGGCCAACATTCGAGCCAATGGAGTCCGGAGCCTGCGACATTTACGACACTTTTTTTTGTTATGCTGCTCGAGGTGGTCTTTCAACCTATCTTGATGCCAAGCTTTCTGGAATGTCACTGCCAATTACCATGGCTCAGAAGGTATTAGCTCACTACTCCAAGCCCGTCCGTGGGGGGATACCAATGCTTTGCTTTTCCGGGACACGATATATCCCTATAAATTACCCTTACGGAGATCCAAATGTCGCTAGAGTTCTTCTGAAGTACGGCGCGGACCCAAAACTAGTGTGGGAAAGCTTCTTGAGACAAGGCTATTACTGCTTCGGTCGAGGTTCTAATGGCATTTACCAATACTTCCGAGCACATGTCGACATGCAAGCCCAGGATCAGAGGCGCTGGATTGATGTGTTGAAACTCTTTCTTGAGCATGGGGCGGACCCAACCGTTGTCGTTAAAGTAAGTTTTTCTCGGTACAAGAAAATGGACCATAAATTTGTGGACCTCTACACAGCTCTAGAGGACCTACTTGATGACCGATGCGAGTTCCGGGAAGTTTGGGTAAACCTCCTTAAGTCTTTGCCGCGGCGACCATCTGGTGTATATAAGCCTACTATAAAGAGTTTATTTAATTTAATATTAATATAAAGTAATTTTATATTTTATAAATATAAACTTATAATATTTAAATAGTTATATAACTTAAGCAGTAATATACAAGGAAACTAGCTATTAAGTAATACTTCTTGAAGTATTTATAACCTTAATATAAGCTTTATACCCCCCTTTTCCTACTTACACTGGGTCTCGGTCAGGGACCCTTTGCCTAACTGAAACCACTTCTTTCCAGCCTCTGCAAAAACAGCCATCTTGTTCTCATTGGGCTTATATAAAGGCCAGGTGATCTTTCCAACTTGAGGGTTCTGCTTGGGGTTGTTTGCAAAAGAAAGCCACAGACCTTTATACTAATTAGTAACCTCCTAGAGAAGTGTAGTTAGTGAGACCTACCTTGCATGCCCTCGGCAACCTCCCATTCATACTTAGTGGAGTTACCGCGGTACTCGTAATGTGTTCCGAAGAGCAGAGGAAGCTCCGCTAAGTTATGTGAGAAGATAATCCGCAAATCGAAATGGTGTACTTACCGCTATGGGTCGCACCGATCCAGGGCAGGGGAGTAATGTTGGAGAAGTTTCCGGTGTAGTAATATCTGTAAGTTGGGTATCCGAACTTGACACGGTTTCTGAGATAATGGGTCAGCGACACGAATGTTGTAGCACATGGGGGTACCTACTTAACCTCAGCAGCAACTGGGCAGACGATAGCCTGTAGCCCAATAGCAGTCTGGGCTGGTGTCACGCCGTTAGGATCGTATGTGCCGAAGCCAGCACCTTCGTTGGCATTGTTGCCAAAGATCCATGGCTATGGCATGTCAATAAGACCTTCACCATAACCAGCGAAATACCTGTGCAACTTACCACTCTGGTCACCAAACCTCTCGCAAGTCTGTCGGTCGTATTAGAGAACGCTGTGACGTTGTCTCCAACAGGAGTAAACGAGATCGTCGGTGTCTCAGAGTAGACCTTCTGCAACTTCGAACCATCGACCTGTTGCATGCAGGTCAATTGCTTCTTACCTTCCAGTCCCTTGCAGCCGACCTTATCGGCAAGGGTGTCGAAACTGGAGTGATTACCATAAGCCTTAGCCAGCATAGCCGGAGCACCTGAATCAGAGATCAAACCCTTGACGATGAGGTCCTTTGGATAAGCGTATCCGTACATGCCAACTGAGCCAGCACCAGCAGATTGGCCCCAGAGGGTCATCTTATGAGGATCACCACCAAAGGCTGCAATGTTGTCACGTGTCCACTCAACAACCATGCGCTGGTCAAGAAGGCCGACGTTTTGTTGGGCAGCTTCAGCGTTGGGAAAGCCAAAGACATTGACGCGATAGTTCATTGTGACAACGATGTGAGACTGAGTCTTTTGGATCCACTTATCGGGGATCTTGTAGAGCGAGTCTGCACCACCACCTGTAAAACCACCGCCGGGGATGTAAATAAAGACAGGCAACTTCTTTGCAGTTGGTTTCAACGGAGCATAGACATTGAGATACAAGCAGTCCTCAGAGTCGCCACCATTGATAAGAAACTGGGTCATGTGCTCGGTGTAGACTGTTGGGTTCTTGCTGATGATTTGCTTGCATGACGGCGCGTACTTCTTGGCTGAAACGTGCTCTGAGCTGTGCTTTCGCTTGGGGGGTTTGAAGCGAAGGGACTTGAGAGGAGGTTCGGCGTAGGCGACACCGAGGAACTGGCGAACATCCGGGGCGGTCTTGTTGATAAAACCTGACAGATGACCGCTGGTTGTCTTGATATTCAGTGGGGCTTCGGATTGATAGTGTAGTCCACGAGCATCGGTGACAGTGCATGCAGCTAGAGCAACTGTTAAGAATGATGTGAGAGACTTCATCTTTCCAGGAGTTGATACTGGAAAGTCTCAGTTCTCTCTATCGCTAAAGTATCGTTATATATATAGTAGTAGACCAGTATATCTGCATCTACAGTCAAATGGCACTATGTGCCGAGATGCCGTTTCATCATGGGGCGGATAAATCTTTTTCAATCGCCTAATGAACCATCTGGGGTAGTGGAGCTTGGAGCGAGGTCATACGCGGAGAAATCTGGGGAGAGGCGAGGTTGTGGGGAAAGATCGGCAAATAACATGCCTCAGCCGCTTTCTTGTCAGGAACCGTTTATCCACAAGGTTACACTAATAAGACCGATGTCCGTCTTTAAAAATTGAGATCACTGATTCTGGGCAAGTGGATATGTTTCCCCTCATTCTGTACATGGGATACCTCGGCTTCGGTTTAAATTCCAGCAATCCGACTGCTTGATCAAGACTCGGTCGCCTTTCTACAGCCAAGGTAGGGTAAATTCTTAGCACCGCCATAAACTCGCTCCCAGAACGTTATACCAAAGGCAAAGCCGCTTTGTTGACAATTACGTACCAAATCAGATGTTATCCATAATTTCAAAGACGTATTTAATACCTTTCCTTTATTACAAACTGAGCGGCAGAGACAGAGCACTAAAGCCATATATATTTATCAATGTGCATATTAAAATTTCAGTATCCACATCCCAGGTTTCTCAAACCTGGGTTTCTTTATACAGTCCAACCATTGTCATGTCGAATCAACGCCTGGGTGGTCCATTCTGCACCGGAAACGGCCCATGCCCGCCCATTTGCATGATGACCGTATTATCAATACATTGCATGTTCCTCTGAGTGTTGGCTGAGCACAGATTAGCTTTGCTCAGTCCAGACCATAACCAGGGTCCATCAACATACCTCTACACTGCGACTCGCAGCATTGATCTCCAAGTCCAGTACAGGAAGCTTTAAAATACACGTCAGCTTTCAAATAGGGATATAAACTTCAAATCAAAGACATACAGCCCACAGAGAGGTAAGGTGGCTTGGCCTTGGCTATGTTGCGAGGATCACGGCAGTCATAGCATCTTCCTCCTGCAATGCGTCAGTAAAGATTTCATATAGGGTGATCAATGGTATACCCTTGCAGTGGTTGGAGTTGCATTCCCAATCATTCGAGCACGGTGCTACGTATCAGTGAGTACAATGGCAGCAAGACATGATTTCCTGATTGGCTTACAGTCTACTGAAGCACCGTAGCATACGCTGTCTTCGAGTAGTTAGTCCCTATTCCGGAGCCTTCTGAGGGATGATTTGAGGATACTTACCACGGCAATTGACGAATTCGTCGCAGTCCGCATTTTGTACAGGAGAGCAATAATCGGAATTGCACTGCGAAGCAGCGGTACATTTCGCTGTGTGAAGGGTACAGCCAGAACGGAAGTATCTTTGATCATAAAGGATATCACGAACCAAAACGGGGCAAACCAGCCGACGCTGTGCAGGCTGTACTGGTAAGCGCGAGAAGAATGGTAACAGGCTTCATGATTTCGAGTGACGGCAGTGTTTTCAGGCGAACTGGCTGGCGAAGAGATAAGACAGTATCGAGAACAGAAGAATGGAGCGCAGGATTATTAATTTATAAATGCTAGTAATAAAAGCAGCTCGTATTCTGAAGACGGCAGTTAGATTTATTTACCTTAATTGCCTTTTGCATTGAACTTTCGCTTTGACCTTAATCCTGCTAGCTTTAAACCTTGATCTACTTCCTTCCTGCAAGAGGTTAAGTCACTAACTCTTCAGTTTCCTATATAGAATAACAACTTTAGACTATGGCATTAAGGTATAATGCAGCTATGTCTCTCAAGGGATGATTAAATGTTGCCTATTCTCTTATTAATTACGGCCTTAAAAGATGTCTTAGGCAACTCAGGTTAAGACAAGAGCCAAGTATGCATGGCCTGCTTATTAGTATTAAGGTTCAGAAAACGGGCGCATAAGACACTTCCCCAATTAGCCGATATTAATATTTACTAATGGTCAATAAACCCCAAGCAACATGCCTCTACTATATCCCAGATGGGTACGGAGTACATCTTACCTCAAATGATAGTAGCTGGTCTATCGACAAGTGAATAGGTAAGGTGCAAACTTCGCTAGCAGTGTCTTATCCTTAAATCCATCACCCGATAACGTGTCGGTGAGAATGAAGGAAAAGAAAAAAATGTCTCAGCTTGCAACTTCATTCCACTGAGGCAAATACGGATCCTTTTTGAGCCTCGAATATCACGCAAGAATAATCCGGCAGCTCAAATTCTGTTATCCCCGGCTCATTGTCATTGGTCGCGGTCTTTCCGGGCCCGGTCTGACAAGGGTACAGTGGGTAATTTTCTCGGCGCCGACGCTGACGCAACCTCCGATCTTAGGGTCAATATCTTCCGAAGACGTGCATGAGCTTTAGTCGGATGCACGAAATACTCGGTAGATGAAACCTAAGCTTGTTAACCCGGTCTAGCTAGCTCCGAGCGGCAATGGATATTATAGCAATGCTTCAGTTCATATATCTGATCCAAGTCGTTTTCATGTTGGTGTTTCTGTGATCATCATCCTTTCTTCAGAGTCAAATCCAAAGCAAGCCAGCGCCCATCACACAATCTTTGTTTCTGACTCTTTTCCCCCTCTCACAATGACTCTCTCCAATGGCTCCAACGGCGCAAACGGCACTAGCAACGGCAATGGAGCTCATCCTAGCGCTAATGGCTTTCACAACGCTGCTAACGGCGGTGCTAACAATGGCAGTGCCAATGGTGGCGCTGAACACGACGCTGGCCGCCCTCAGGTAGATGGTGACATCTCTTCTGCTATCGCTGTCATCGGAGTCTCTGGTAGGTTTCCGGGTGATGCAACTTCGCCTCGTCATCTCTGGGATCTTCTGAAGGAGGGGAGGAATGCTCTGAGTGATGTTCCTGAGAGCCGTTTCAACATCGATGGGTTTTATCATCCTGATGGTGGAAGGGCGGGGACGTTGAATACCAAGCAAGGGTATTTTCTGAAGAGTGATGTTGATAAGTTTGATGCTGGGTTCTTCTCTATTACGCCCGAGGAGGCGAGGGGAATGGATCCTACGCAGAGGATTCTCCTTGAGCTGGCCTACGAGGGCCTCGAGAATGGTACGTCATACTGTTGTTTTGTGAAGCCGGTTCTGATATTTCCTAGCTGGTCTAAAGATCGACGAGGTCGCCAATCAACACATGTCTTGTTACATCGGAGCATGCCAGCATGATTACTGGGATCTTCAAGCCTACGACATGGACAGCGCACCCAAGTACACCGCCACCGGCACCGGTCCAGCTCTTCTTTCAAATCGCATCTCGTGGTTCTTCAACCTCAAGGGCCCCAGTGTCACCATCGACACCGCTTGCTCCTCTACGTTGACTGCCCTGCACCTCGCAGGCCAGAGCATCCGAAACGGCGAAAGCGACTCTGTGAGTTCCATACCAAGTATTACCAGGAACTAGTTCTAATTTAGCAGGCTCTCGTCGGGGGCCTCGGTCTCCATCTCCTCCCCAACTTCGGCGTCTTCATGTCCTCCATGTCCTTCCTCAGCGCCGACAATAAATGCCACTCCTTCGATGCCTCAGCCAACGGCTACGCCCGTGCAGAAGGTGGTGGCTTCGTCGTCCTCAAGCGTCTTGATAAAGCACTTGCCGACGGCGACACCATCCGTGCCGTTCTCCGAAGCACGGGCAGTAACCAGGACGGTCGAACCCTCGGAATCACGCAACCTTCTGCTTCTCGCCAGGAAGAGCTCATCCGTGCGACTTATGCTTCAGCTGGTCTGAGCTTCGACAAGACCAATTTATTTGAGGCGCATGGAACGGGCACCAAGGTCGGTGATCCAATTGAGTGCTCAGTCATTGGAAATGTATTTGGTAAGACGAGAGAGAAACCTGTTTATGTTGGCTCTGTGAAGAGCAACATTGGACATCTTGAGGGGGCGAGTGGTCTTGCGGGTCTTGTTAAGACTATTTACAGTCTTGAGAGTGGTGTGATTTCTCCAACTTATGGGCTTGAGCACGTTAATCCGAAGATCAAGCTTGATGAGTGGAAGATTAACATTCCTACCGAGGAGATCAAGTGGCCCGCTGGTCTACGACGGGCCAGTATCAACAGTTTTGGTTACGGTGGTGCCAACGCTCATGCTGTTTTGGATGATGCGTACCACTTCCTCAAGACTCACAACCTCAAGGGCCATCACAATACCAAGGTCGAAGGTGTTCTCAATACTGGCCTGATTGCCAATGGATCTCAAGACGTTATTGAGGGGACTGATAAGAAATCTCATCTCTTCCTCCTCTCATCCCACGAAGAGTCTGGCATCGCCCGTCTCAGTCAAACCCTCCAGGCATATCTCGCTGAAACTTCAGCCCGCAAACTTCCCGAGGACCAATTCCTCCACCGCCTCGCCTACACCCTCTCCGAGAAGCGCTCTGCTCTTCCCTGGAAGACCTACGCCGCTGCTTCCACCATCGAAGAGCTCCAGCAAGCCCTAGACGGCGCACCCGCCAAGGCCGCTCGCGTTCCACGATCCCAGGCCCTCACCTTCATCTTCACAGGCCAAGGAGCTCAATGGTTCGCCATGGGCAGAGAACTCCAGAAGTACCCCGTCTTCCAGCAATCTCTCCACGCATGCAGCCAGTACCTCAAGGACTTCGGCAGCACCTGGGATCTTGTTGAAGAGCTCAACCGCGATGCGAAGGAGTCTATCATTGACCTTCCCTATGTCAGCCAACCTTCCTGTACTGCTCTCCAGCTGAGCATCATTGATCTTCTTGCGAGTTGGGGTATTCACCCTCAAGTCACTGTTGGTCATTCTAGTGGTGAGATTGCTGCTGCTTATGCCAAGGGTGCTTTTGACAAGGAGGCTGCCATGAGGATTGCTTACTTCCGTGGTCATCTTACCGGCAATATTACCAAGACTGGATCCATGGCAGCTGTCGGTCTTGGTCCCGATCGTGTGAGTGAGTATATGAGCCGCGTTACAGCAGGCAAGATTGTCATCGCTTGCATCAATAGTCCCGCTAGTGTCACTCTCTCCGGTGACGTCGAAGGCATCGATGAGGTCCTCACATTCCTTCAAGCTGACGACATCTTCGCCCGCAAACTCCGCGTCACTACAGCTTACCACTCTCACCACATGCAGCAGATCTCAGAGGAGTATCTTAACTCTCTCTCCGGCAAATGGGAGCTCAAGCCTGGCAATCCCAAAGTCCGCATGTTCTCCTCCGTCTCGGCCAAGGCAATCGATGGCACTGAACTTGGCCCTGCGTACTGGGTTGCTAACCTCGTCAGCCCTGTCAACTTCTCGGGGGCTGTCACTGCTGCTGCTAACGCTGGTGCATTGGGTAAGCGCAAGACCTCGGGTAAGAAGGGTAGTGCGGATGCTATGGTTGAGATTGGACCTCACGCTGCACTCCAAGGACCTCTAAAGCAGATCCTCGATAGCATTGGTGATAAGGGTGCCTCGCCAAAGTACTTCTCTGCCATCAAGCGAAAGCAAGATGCCATCCAGACTACGCTCGAAGTCGTTGGTGAACTTCTCGTTCTCGGCCACCAGGTCAACATTCCTCTCGCCAACACCTACACCGAGACCACCTCCGCACTCGTTGATCTCCCTCCCTATGCTTGGAATACCGCTAACAGCTACTGGCACGAATCCGCCGCGGTAACCGCCTACAAGCAACGCAAGCATCCTCGCCTCGAACTCCTCGGCGTCAGAGATCCTCGCTCCACCAAGGCCGAGCCCGCATGGCACAACTACCTCCGCATCTCGGAGCAGCCGTGGATTGAGCACCATCAGTTCCAGAACACCAACATCTACCCCATGGCTGGTATGATCGTCATGGCGATTGAGGGCCTGCGACAGGTTGAGACGCGAGCTGATGTTGAAGGTTATACTATTCGTGATGTCAACATTGGCAGTGCTCTTGTTGTTCCCCCTGACCAGACTGTTGAGACGAGACTTCAGCTTACGCCTTGGAGATCTGGGCCGAATGTATCGTGGTCGCATTGGACCGAGTTTACGGTTTCGAGTCGCAATGAGAGCGGTTCTTGGACGACCAACTGTACTGGTCTTGTCAGCACGTCTTATAAGCATGATACCAACAGCACGTTCTTGGACGAGGAGGCTGCCGCCAACGCTCTTCTGAACCAAGAGTACAAGGACATCTCCAAGTCTGACCTTCCCAGCGTTGACCCAACCGTCTTCTACACCAAGCTCGACGAGTCGGGCTTCAGCCTCGGCCCAGCATTCCGCGGTGTCAAGGAACTCAACCTCTTTGATCACAAGGCTCACTTCTCCATGGAAGTCATCGACACGAAGGAATTCTACCCCAAGAAGTGGGAGCCCGCTCACCTGATCCATCCCGCTGTTCTCGATGTCTTTGTCCATCTCTTGATCTCCAGCACCGGTGACGCCGCCGAGATCAAGGCCCGAGTCCCCGTCTCGACTGCTTCTCTTTACATCTCTGCGGACTTTGACTCGACTGGCGGTACCAAGTATCATGGTTTCAGTACTTCCAAGAAACATGGTGCGACCAACATGCTGAGCGATGTCATTGCATTTGCTGAGGGTGGATCCAAGGCTTTGATTGCGCTCAAGGGATGCAAAACTGTGCCTTTGAGGGGTGCCTCTGATTCTTCTTCGGGTGATGGCCAGCCGCTTGGACATGTTCCTGTTGTTCCCAAGAAAGTGGTCGATGTCGAGATCTCTGATGCTGCAACACTTGGACAGTTGCTCACGGGTACCGACTTGGCCTCTAAGCTGGCCAGCTACCTGTCTCTTCTGGGCCAGAAGCGACCTGGACTGAGAGTCCTTGAGTACAGCTCGTCTACTTCAAGCACTTTGCTCAAGGCTCTCACTGCACAGGCTGAGGATCTCCAAGGTAGTCTCTCCTCTGTTGCTCTTACCACTCCCCTGGACGGACCTGCCGATGAGTTGACTTCTGTCCCTGAGACTTGGAAGAACAAGGTTCGGCAGGAGAAGCTTGACCTCGCTCAGGATCCCAGCACTCAGGGCTTCGAGGACGTGGCACTTGATGTCATCATCCTCGATGTTGAAGACCAGCAAGGCGATATCTCACTCGTCTTGAAGAACGCCAAGAAGGTCCTCAAACCCTCTGGTATTCTGCTGATCGCCAATCACACTGCCGCCATCTCAACTGACCTTCTCACCTCTACCGGTTTCACCTCGACTACCGTTTCAGACCTCATCATTGCGCGACACAAGCCCGAGACAGAACCCCCAGTCCGCCGAGTCCTCGTCGTCACTCCATCTACCACGTCCCCCGGTCTCGGCCGACTCATTACACAGGCTGAGAGTGACTTGACCTCTCGGGGCTACGAGGTCGCCAAGACAGACTTTGGCAGCATCCCCGAGCAGGCCACTCCATTCTTGACCCTGTCCGCCCTCGACATAGATGCTCCTTTCCTAGAGGGCTTTCATCACGAGACGTTTGCCAAGCTTCGCTCGCTCTTCCTTGCTTCGCGAGGTACTCTCTGGCTGACTCTCGATACTGCCTCTCGAGGCCTCGTCAACGGTCTTGGGCGGACCATTCGTGCCGAACACCCTGACATATCCTTCACTACCCTTGGTCTCGATGCATCCGCTGCCCTAGATTCCGCCTCGAACACCAAGACCATCTCATCCATCATCGATAACATCTCTCGCAAGACCTTCGGTGAGACCTCAGACTCCGAGTATGTCATCCGTGATAACCAAGTCCTCATCGAACGCCTTATTCCCAACCCTGGCCTCAAAGCCCTCCTCGACTCCTCCAAAACTGGAAACAAGCTCTCGGCCGTCAAGATCCCTCTCAAGCAGGTCGCCAAGCCTCTGCAGCTCTCGATCCGCGATCACGGTCTCCTCGACACTCTCGAGTACCTCTCTGTGCCTGATCTCCCTGAACCTCTTGGTGACAACCAGATCGAGATCGAGGTTGGTTCTGTGGGACTGAACTTCCGAGATGTCATGGTTGCAATGGGTCAGATGGAGGATAGCACCCTCGGTATTGAGTGTGCAGGTGTTGTCGTCAAGGTTGGCGCTGGTGTGCAGAAGTTCAAGGTTGGTGATCGTGTCTTTGGTATGCATGCAGGTTGTTTCCAGACTCGTGTTCGCGTCGATCCTCGTACTTTTCAGCGGACACCTGATAATCTGGGCGATGAAGAAGCAGCTTCTTTAATGTGTACCTCTGCTACGGTCGTCCACTCCCTCATTGATGTCGCGCGTCTTCAGCGCGGTGAGTCAGTCTTGATTCACTCTGCGGCGGGTGGTGTTGGTCAGACTGCCATTCGTCTCGCCAAGCACCTTGGCGCTGAGATCTTTGCTACTGTGTCGTCTGAGAAGAAGAAGCGCCTTTTGGTCGAAGAGTACGGTATTAAGGAGTCTCACATCTTTAATAGCCGTGACTACTCTTTCGCTGATGGTATTCTCCGTCTCACGAACCAACGAGGTGTCGATGTAGTCATCAACTCTCTTGCTGGTGAAGCCCTTCGCCGAACATGGCTTTGCGTTGCACCCTTCGGTCGTTTCATTGAGCTTGGAAAGCGAGATATCTACGACAACAGTGGCTTGGACATGCGTCCGTTCCTCGATAACATCACCTTCTCAGGATTAGACATCTTGACACAGGTCATTAGCTATCCTGATCGTTTCGAGGCCATCGGCAACCAGGTTGTCGAGCTTCTGTCCAAGAATGCCATTTCGCCTTTAAACAACCTTGCACGATACTCTTTCGGTGAGGTCTCTAAGGCTTTCAGGCTGATGCAGAGTGGTGGTCACGTTGGTAAGATCGTGCTGTACCCTCGACCTGATGACATTGTCCCAGTAAGTCTCCGCTCAATTGCTCTCTATTAACGCGTGCTAACTCATTTCCAGGTTGTTCCTGATGGCCTTGAGAGCTTCTGTCTGCCTCATGATGCCACATATGTCCTCATTGGTGGTCTTGGCGGCATTGGTCGATCCGTGACGCGACTTCTCGTCCAACGAGGAGCGCGTCATCTCGTCTTCCTCTCTCGATCGGCCGCTTCGCGTCCTGAAGCCCAGGCTCTTCTTGATGAAGTTCACGCTCAAGGTGTCCAAGCCAAGGCATTTGCGGTTGATGTCGCAGAGAAGTCTCAGCTCGAGCCCGTCATCAACGACGTGAAGCAGAGCTTCCCTGCCATCAAGGGATTGATTCACTGTGCCATGGATCTAAGAGTAAGTCATCCTCGAGATCGCTTGTATTCACTCACTAACGCGCTTTAGGACGCGGTCTACAGTAACATGACAGCTGACGATTGGAACGCGTCTCTCCGTCCCAAGCTCCTCGCGACGCGTAACCTTCACGATCTCCTCCCTACCGATTTGGACTTCTTCATCTGCCTGTCTTCGATTGCTGGTATCATCGGATCTCGTGGTCAGGCCAACTACAACGCGGGCAACACGTACCAAGACGCGCTCGCCCACCAACGCGCGGCTTCAGGACTCGCAGCCACCAGCATCAACCTCAGTCTCGTCGTCGGTATCGGTGTTTCCACAGAGCGCAGCGAAGTCTTCCAGCTTCTCAAGGATGGCGGTCTGCTCGGCATGGATGAGAACGATGTTCTCAACATCATCAAGGCCGCTATCTCAGGCCGTACCCCCACACAGGTCGCTCTCGGCGCGTCTACCGGTGGCCAACTCGACAAGCTCGCAGCCAACGATCCCTACTGGTTTGCCGACTCGCGATTCGCAGTGCTCAACCAACTGGATCGTCAAGGCACTGGTGCTGTCGCTGGTGGCCAGGACTGGAAGAAGCTCATCGCCGCGGCTGCTTCGCCCGATGAGGTCTACGAGATTGTGTTACAGCAGCTTTTAGAGGGCGTTTCCAAGATCATCAAGGCTGATGTGGAGGACATGGATTCGCGACGGTCGCTGCCTGCACTTGGCATTGACAGTCTTGTCGCGATTGAGATTCGTACTTGGCTATTGAAGGAGTTCCAGGCTGACCTCTCTGTCTTTGACATTGTCAGTAATGATCCTCTGACGGGATTTACCAAGAAGGTTATGGCCAAGTCTGCTTTAATTGCATAAAGAGTCTTATCGAGAGTAAAAGTTAGTTGCTTGATATGACCAGATCAGTTCATTTCTTAGTTCGCTTAGGGTATTTTCTTATTTCCTTATTTTTTAAAGATAGAACGCGTCCTTAATTATACACATTTACAGTATACTATATAAAATCCTATATTAAAAGTCCTTTTAATAGTTATTTACTACTTGAAAGATGTAATTATAGTGAAAAACGCGTTTATTATTCTGTGTACGCGCTTTGCAAATAATCATTCTAAGTGAAATAGGGTAGGACAGTTACAGTTGAGGCTGCATGACATCATTTTCCTTAGCGGTTTTAGAGGCGGTTTCTGTTAAACCGAGCCGAGCCGTTACCTATCTTATCACCGATTTCTCTCAATCTCTCCATTAGTCCCAGAATGGCTAGGCATGAAGTCGCGAAACAAGTGGATTGACAAAACTACCGAAAGGCTCCGTCCGAAGCCAATAAGTCCCGTGTCCGGAAGAGCCCGTTTCGGGGGCCATGCACATTGACCTAAAGCGACAAAAAGAATTGGGTAAATTGGTAGCAAATCAGATGGCGCTTTGATTACTTAATTTGACGCCCTCTCAATATCCAACGTTTCCTTGATCCCCGATCCGAATCTCAAGTAAGCATTGGACGATGATAGTCCGGCCAGCATTAGGTCAAGATGTGGATGCGATGATTCCAAGATCACCAACATATTTAATTACTGACAGCTGAGCACCGCCTCCATCTCAAAGTATAAGCCATTGGCACATCAGAACAGTCTTTGAACTATCATTTCTTCTACACCAACATCTCCACCACTGCCCGTCATGGCTACCGAGCTCAAAGAATACCTCGTCATAATCCCTGATCTTCCTGACGTCCTGGCCAAGCGACAGGTCCTCCTCAAGCCTCACAACCAAGACGCAGCTCCCCTGGTCAAAGCCGGCCGCGTCCCCTTCTTCGGCAGCACCCTTGCTCATCACAGCGCCGAAGGCCAACAAGTCGCCGAGAATGGAACAGTCATGATCATCAAGGCTGAGAGCGAGGAGGAGATCAAGGAGATTATTCGGAAGGATATTTTTACGATTGAGGGGGTTTGGGATTTCGGAAAGTTGTCTATTTGGCCTTTCAAGAGTAAATAAGTTGATCATGGGAGACGCGCCTGTTCACGTGCAGGGTTTAGCGGGATGCGGCCCGAAAATCAATGGCTTTGCCCTTTCTCTTCCGTCAGTTGCAAAAATCTTGATGTGATATCAGGTGCTATTGGTAATGCTATTGGCATGATTTGATGTCAGCAACATATGAACAGCCCAAATGTAATGCGAATGCTCGGATCGGATCCGACGAAAAAGGTTCCGACCAGCCTCCCGATAGTCAGAGCAATCGGAGGCTCCACTGGGCCTTACCGATTTGACCAAATTTCAATGACTTGAGGTTTTCGGTGTTGGCCAATTGTATTGCAGTGCGCACCCGGAAACTTTACATCTCAAGGTGACGTTATTGAGACTTGAATTGGCAAACATGCACCCCAACAATGATACCCATGTTCACTGTTTTCATCAATTCTGCTACCTCGGCGCTGACATCGGGGACTTCTCGCGATAAGATAAGCCGCCGAGGATAAGGGTGCCGAGAGCTGCCTGAACTCAACGTGACAAGGGACTGACATTCATAGTTGCTATTTTTGGGCTTGCCGAGAACATAGTTAATTATCTAAGTTATACCTGCGCTTGAAACGCTGCAAACCCAATCAGCCCTGCAACAGTTCGTCCTTGCGTATCTTGCGAAGCTTGCCAGCATGCGTAGTCGTCGAGATAATTCCTGGGTGGCTCAGAAGTTTGGTGGAACTAGCATTGGTAAATTTCCAGACAAGGTCAGTTGCATCGCTCTTTGTTCAACCGCTTTGCCATAGTGACGAATGCTGACATGAGCATGGTAGGTTGCCGAGATTGTAAAAAGGTACAGCTGAGCCACTAGCGTATCAAGGTCGCCGGCTAATCTTGTTGCAGTGCGAGGCTTGGAGGTGACAGACCAGCAGTGATATGTTCTGCAAGAAGCTCAGGCAAGAAAGTCTTTGGAACAACGAGCAGGTGAGTCAAACAACCAGATAACCTCGCACCATCTCAAGCTACTAATCACGATTATCAAGGCTGCTACAAGTCTACCGGACGCTGAGAGGCATTGTAGCCATAACTCAAGACCCTGACATGCAAGAGTTACTATTCGACAGACTTCGCAGTATCATTCGAGATATCCGTGACGACCAAGTGGCCACTGTCCAGATGTATATCTTGAGACAGGACATCCGTGATGACACAATTCGACAAATCACGGCAGATTGCCAAGAGCTACTTGATTACACATCCGCTGCCAAGCGCTTCAACCTCGACATTAATGGCAAAGCAAAAGACAAAATGGTCAGCTTCGGCGAGAAGCTGAGCTGTCGACTCATGGTTGCTATGCTACGAGACAGAGACATCCCAGCGGAGTACGTCGATCTCTCCGATATTGTACCCAGCAATAATCTGGATCAGTTGAGACCCGACTTCTTCCACGAAGCTGCAGCAGTCTTTGGGAAGCGAGTCGAAGCTTGCAATGGGAGAGTCCCCGTCATCACTGGTTTCTTCGGCGCTGTTCCGGGGAGCCTGATAGACAGTGGTATTGGAAGAGGATATTCTGATCTATGTGCTGTCTTAGTGGCGATCGGTTTACATGCAGAGAGGGTACAGATCTGGAAAGAGGTTGATGGTATTTTCACAGCTGATCCCAGAGAAGTTCCTGATGCTAGGTGCCTCCCTTCGATTACTCCGTCAGAAGCAGCTGAACTTACATTCTATGGATCAGAGGTCATTCATCATCTTGCACTGTCTCTGGCAATCCAAGCAAAGCCTCCAGTTAGCATATTTGTCAAGAATGTGCAGAAGCCGTGGGGCCAAGGAACTGTCGTTGTTCCCACTGATGGTGATGACACATCTTCGTGGCCGATCGACTACCTAGATCCTTCAGACTCGGACAGTACTTCTTCCACAGCACTGCCGAAAATGCCAACTGCTGTCACTATCAAACGAGACATCACCATCTTCAACATACTCAGCAACAAACAGTCCATGTCTCACGGCTTCTTCGTCAAGGTCTTCACCATTCTGGCCGAGCACGATATCTCAGTCGATCTAATCTCCACCTCGGAAGTCCATGTTTCTATGGCAATCAACAGTTCCAACATGGATCCTTCCCAGATCAAGAATGTTCAGTGCAGGCTTGCTGAAGAAGGAGAGGTCAATGTGCTGCCTGACATGGCTATCCTGAGTCTCGTTGGTGCTGAATTGAAGAACATGACTGGGATTGCTGGCAAAATGTTTGCCATTCTGGGGGAGCAGGATGTCAACATTGAGATGATCTCCCAAGGTACGTTAACTGTAGCTGAGTCTTTGACAAATCGTGTGCTAATATGTTTTGGTGATAGGCGCTAGCGAGATCAACATATCTTGTGTGATCCCGGATAAGGACGCCACTAGGGCTCTGAATATGTTGCATGATGAATTATTTACGAAGAACGCCATATAGATTATATCCGTAAACAACCAAGCACGCGGTTTCTTACTTAAAAGAGCTAAAGTAGGTAGTTATTATATCGGCGTCATTGTGGAGCAAAAATATATGTCAAGTGCTGTTGGAGTGTACAATACGAGCTGTTCGTACCGTCATTTATTGTCATGAGAGCCGGAGCAATCCGGCTTGATTTTACTTCCTCCTTCCAATTTAATCGTAATCAACTTTCGGCTTTTGGATGTTAAATACATCTTTCTTCACGGTGATTAGAGGTTTTCTCGATAACTATCTATCGACACTGACATCTAACCCGACGATCTTCTGGATGCTTCCTGATTCCACCAAGAGGATAAGCTCCTGTATGTGGTCACCCAAAGCGCTTGTACTGTCTATAAGATTAGGTCATGCTTTCTAAAACCAAGAATTAGATCTTAAAGAGTCCATATATGGCTAGTCTTTATGCTAGACTTTAGAGGAATCACAGTCTATAAAAGATGTAAAGACACAATCTCAATCTATTTTATAAAGTCTAAGGTAAAGAAATAATCTATTATATCCCATAACAATTCTGAAACTTTTCGTTTGCAATCAGCCATCCAGCAACATTAACATAAGAAAAACGAACATAATCCTCTAGTAAAGAGAAACAACCGTATCGATAATCAACTCTGCAAAGTGCACCAACTCCTCGTTATATCGGGGGAAGTTGTGTCCACCACGATGTGTCATCTTCCTCGCCATATCGGGATCAAACAACTCGTATACAGACTCATCGACGAATGAGTAATGATCCTTCAAACCACGGACATGGACAGAAGGTACTGGGATCTTTTCAGGGATATCACTCGGTCTCCATCGAAGGAGGAGATCAACAGGAAAGTCAAGCTCATCCTTGACAGCGTTGATCATGTCATACTCAATTGAAGTGTGAAGATCCTTCTTCCAGTCCAACTTCTTGCCGTGAGAAACGTCAATTCGTCCAGGGAGGTATGTCGGTTCAAGAGTGTTCTTCTCTGTAAGATCCCAGCTGACCACACCATTGTCAAAGGAGTGGGGAAGGAAGGCTGATGTGAAGATGGCCATCTTGAAAGGGTATGGTGTATCGGGATGCTCAGCTTGGTGCATGAGAAGAAGAAGGGCGGCCATAGAACCCCCCTGGGAGAAGCCCCAGACTCCATCAAATGGACCGTCTGACTCGACGTAGGCAGCTAGACGCTCATATGCCTCTTCGACGTCTTCCGGGTAGGGAAAGTTGTACCAGCTGTAGTTGGGCTTGGGGACTTGCTTGAGATTTGCTGGTCTTGTTAGCTCCGTGAATACAGTGGAGACGGACTTGTTGACACTTACGGAGCATCAGTTCTGTGGGTTCCATGCCCGCCTCGAGGAATTCGTACTCCCAGTCACTTGGCAGATGAGCAGTGATGGGCTCCATCTGTTGTTGGAGAACCTCTACGCTGAAGGCGTACCCGTGGAGACAAAGAAATCTCATCTTGATCGGAGATAAATAATATTTTGAAACAGAATTGAATTGAAGGTCAAAGGATGCTTGGGGTCAAAGTAGTGAATTAGATGAATGTTGGTGAGTTGCTGTAATTGATTATATTTTAGACCTTCACCAACCTTTTTATTAACCTTTTCTTCCTTTCGTCCGGTCTCCTCTATACGTAGTATACTGTAAGTAACGGCAGAACTTGGTTTATTCTCTGTAAAGGTGTTCAACGCTGTTTCACCATTGAGTAAGCCGTATGTGATGCATACCATCCGAACCACTCGGAATGCCTCGCTAAGATCTGTAAGGCAACCGCATTGGTAAGCTTGACAATAGCGGGACTACCGGAGCCACAAATGCAAGGATGAATCTAGATCTGGCCACCGAGAGGCTTCCAGAAGCTTGTTCTATCGATCGGAAGACGTACGGAAGCTTGCAGAAGTGGGTCGAAGGATCGGAGGTTGTGCTGGCCACTTCGGAGGTTCGAGAATAACACGGGTAGGTACTTACACTGGGTTATCTCTTATGAAAATGAGATCAGATTACGTTTTTGACATGAAAGATTGACTAATTCTTGAAGTTGGCTGCTGTTGCTGTAGTATGCCCTCCCTGATGATATTTCTCTTTACTCTCTTACTAAGCAATCGTCTCCCATGAGCCAACGCCAGACTCTGAGAGCGCTTCACAAACATATTCTATCCCGTCCCCAGTGTATTTTGATTAGCTCTTCTGGCAAATTGTTTGTAGCAGCAAGACGAAGAATGACGACGACGACAACGGCCCCTGCGTTGCCAACGCCCATTCACGATGGCCTTGGTAATGGTACTACATATGGTAAGACATTGGGTTCAGCATGTCTTAATAGAGTTCTACTGACTTAACACAGAGAGGAGTATTCCCAGGCCCGTCAATCCGTTCTCGAATCGTGTACCTGGACGAGAAATCATAACGGTCCCCAACTTCACGCTCGAATCTGGTGTTGAGATGCGAAATGTGCCAGTTGCGTATATGAGCTGGGGCAAGCTATCACCAAAGGCCAATAATGTCATGATCATTTGCCATGCGTTATCTGGGAGTGCAGATGTCAGCGACTGGTGGGGCCCGCTTCTTGGACCTGGAAAGGCGTTTGACACGGACAAGTTCTTTGTCATCTGTATGAACAGTCTAGGAAGCCCATATGGAACCGCCAGTCCTGTGACAGCCAAGAATGGAGACTACTCGGAGGGATGGTACGGGGCTGACTTTCCTGCAACTACTATCCGAGATGATGTTCGGTAGGTGATATTTACTGAGACAACCACAGTCACCCGCTAAGTATTGCAGGCTTCACAAGTTGGTCCTAGACAGACTCGGAGTTCGAAAGGTTGCTGCTGTCATTGGTGGCTCTATGGGCGGTATGCACGTTCTCGAATGGGCGTTCTTTGGTAAAGACTACGTTCGTTGTATTGTACCAGCTGCAACGTCAAGTCATCAAAGTGCGTGGGCCATTGGCTGGGGTGAGGCACAGCGCCATGCCATTCGAAGCGACGTTAAATACAAGAATGGTCGTTATGGCTTCGATGATCCGCCCATTCTTGGACTGGAAGCGGCTCGTATGACAGCATTGTTGACGTATCGAAGTCGGGACTCCCTTGAGAGGCGATTTGGGCGCGATACGGGAAACAAGAAGAAGGTGAGCACCTAAGCTTCGTGAGAAAACTGGGTCTAACAAAAGCTTAAGGCAAAAAATAAAGGCAGCGAGACATTGCCGAGCAACAGTACACCAATTCATAGCCAAGGAGGGGCCGATGAAACACCTGTAGCCTTTGACCGTGCCGACTCCAACTTCGCGGCCCAATCCTATCTCCGCTACCAAGCCAAGAAGTTTTCCGACCGCTTCGACAGCAACTGCTACATCGCCCTCACTAATAAGCTCGACACTCATGACCTGGCTCGGGGGCGAACACGGACCATAACCGAAGCGCTGTCACTGATTGAGCAGCCTACCCTTGTGCTGGGCATACGGAGTGATGGGCTGTATACGCTTGCGGAGCAAGAGCAGATTGCACGAACCGTGCCAAATGCCAAGTTGAGAGAGATTGTTAGTGACGATGGGCATGATGCCTTCTTGATCGAGTGGAGCCAGTTGAACTGGTTGTTGGTTGGATTTCTGCATGAGAGTTTACCGGATATTATGCAGAGAGCGGCTCTGTAATGTGAGGACAGTATGAGTATGTAGATTACTACACATATCTATCATGATGCACCGAGAGAAGATAAGAGTGCCTTTGATGAAGCTGCGGACAATCTGGAGCTGGCAACATGCCTAGCCTCCGTCTCGCTTTCCTAATTGACTAGAGATCGCTAAACACATGAGACACATATACCGCCCATGGCTCTGACGCTCCCCACGTTTTGCCTTCACAAATTACTTTGTTTCTGTCACTGTGAACTCCGACACGCACAGTATCCTTATTGGTCGGCTATTATCTTGAAGCAAATCGTCCTGTATATTGCTCCTGTATTGTCGTTCGGTATCGTGGCAATGGCTCAAAGTGTCGGGATCTGGTAGCCGATTGATAGCGAGTGTCTTGCTCCAGCGATATGACTGGACATTGTCGGGAAGTATCGAGAAAAAAGAGGTCGTAGCGTCGGAACGCAAGCGCATAGTAGTCCGCAACAAAGTTCAGCAAACGACCAACACGCCACGTCGACATTTTCCCAGGAGATATCTTTTAGGCAATCTAGATGGAAAATTCGAACTACAGAAATAGCACAAGTACTATATAGATAATTAGTAGTTGGTGTCAAGAGAAGAATGCTTGAGGGACTTACGGAAATCCCACGCAGAAAACAGCAAGCAGAACAAAGCGCTGCCGACGGGCCAGCTTTAGCTTCATCACCACAGGCAAGGGAATTGCTATAATTATTATGTCCGTCGCGATGTTACCAGCTGCAGTGATGTACCACATTGGATGTTTCGGAACGCATTTGCCCTGGATAGCTGGGTCCCAGAACGCCGCTACAGGTGTGCAAATGAAGATATTAAGGAATATCTGAGAAATGCTCCAGGTTGAAACGAGGACCATAGCAACGAGAAGAACTGTCCTCATCTTGTTTGTGGCGAAAGCGCGGTAGTATTGGCAGAGGAGTGTTGTTTTGATCGCACCTAGAGATACGAGGTAAAGGATGATGCTGACGTAAAATACCTTTTAATGGTATCAGTAAGTGAGCAAGTAAACCTTCTAGAAACAAACCTTGAAGCAATTCCTGGAATCGTCCTCTGTCAAGAACATTTGGTGTCTACCAAATCCATATTTAATGCCTATTGTAATTTAATTTCTCACCCTCGCCCGTATTGAGACGGAATTTCCTCATACCTAACAATATGCCAAATGAACATGAAGTGATAAAAACCTGTTATTCTCATACTTAGCACCCGGCCTGGTCTCTGGTGTTGAAGCTGGGACTGACCATAGACAATACAGCCCAAGTATCGTCGGCACCGAATTGCTTTAGCAACACAGCTCGAGTATACACACGTAGAAGCACAACAGTAAACGTCAGCAGCAGTAATGGTAGAACAACACCCAGTAAGAGCGGTGTTCGAGTATCCCCCTCTTTCATATTAAATGCCAATCAAGTTGCTGTACAGAGTATAATTGCCGCTGATTGAAAGGTTGAAAGTGGTAACCCTCTGAAATTTGTAACCATTGACCGACGACAACATTACCAACTAAAGGTCTCTAAAATAGAGTTAAGCCATTATGCAGCCTACCTAGTAATACATTCCTAGCCCAAGCCACAAGCCATGCCTGGGAAGTTACAGGCTTAGAGTTAGTAATGCCGCTAAGCAGGCTAGAACTTCAGAGACCAACCAGGATTAAGAAAATCTGTCTAGTTTATCATAAAGATAAGATAATTATATCTGCTAATACTTATTATAGCTAAGATAATTACGTTAGAGGTAATACTGTAAGGGGGTAGGGTTTGTGGTGCTAGCATTAGCTACTAATTCTATTAACTGAAATTAAACGCAAACCGCACTTTGGGCAGCACAGCAGCTCTCCTACGGAGTATAAAATACCTCAATTTAAGCCTTCAGCTCATTTCCACTAATGCTCTTACTGAACGCCACAACATGCCAGCTGACATTTAGCTGTAAAGATCAACATAAACTAGAGGTTAACGAGGCGCACCCTAATACATATTGACGTTTCCGCATACATATCGGTAATGCATTACGGTCTTGTATGTGTCTATTCGTTAAGCAATGGAAAAAGCTGGGGGTTCTCACATGCCATAGCCTCTATTTGTTTCTGCCGTTGGTCTAATTGAAGAGATTGAGCAATTTCATAAGGTAAGTAGGTATTCTATAATAACGATTCCTGCGTTACTTCAAAAGATCTGACATGGTCGGACCGACCATGTGGAGAAACATGCTAATTGCCCTCGTGTGTCTCTGCAGATCTTTGAGTTTTAATAGAGGGTGGGTTCTATTAATGACCTAGAACGGAGTGGCTTTGACGCTTTGGTAGCCGAACCAGTCTGCCGGTATTGCCGTCTGGGTATACGTTTCATTTCATTTAGTCGGCTATTTCAACATCCCGTAGGATGAATCCAAGCCACTCGGCCAAAACAACACATTGACCTTTTCCCTCTTTCAGGCAGAATAGACTCTGTAGCCAAATCGTGGGGGTATATAAAACACATAGTTTCCTTTACAAAAACTAGGGTAATTGAGAGTAACTTCGTCCTTACTAGATTTGGCATAAGAATAACAATCTTCTAACTTGGTTATCGGGAAAGAGAATTGCCTCTACTCTGTTTTAAACAACTCCATGATATCATAACCCCCGTTTGCAGCCGCAATATCCAACGCCGTCCGATGCTCCTGATCCTCCACTAAAGGATCCAGACCTTTACCTATTAAAAGCTTGAACCTTTCCAGTCTCGTGAAACAACTTCCTTGACATCGGTGACTGGCCACAAGATGAAGTAGAGACTGGCCATTTGCGTTAATAGCAGTCCAGTCCACACCCGCCTTTTCGAAGAGCGCCCATAGCACTGGTCGTCTTTCTTCCATGGCTTGTCTCTCAGACTTAGAGGTGTACCTGAACGGAGCCGGAAATCCCTTGTTGGAATCAGTTCTGGGCATGTCAACGTAGAGATCGCCCTCGCGGAAGAAAGAGAAGATAGGTGTCTCGCCCATTTGGTTTCGTGCATTGATGTCTGCACCTTTCGAGAGAAGCAACTCCATTGTTGGGTATACAGACCCTTGCCAAACCTCACCACCACGATCATCCACGAGTAGTTTCCATTCCCTCTGCAAAAGAAGATGCAGGGGTGTATTGCCATTTTCATCCCTTACAAAAATGTTGGCTCCTGCAGCTATGAGCATTTGGACAAACTCTTCAACTTTTTCCAGGCTGCTCAGATATCCAAATTCATTTCTATCGTCCAGCGCATGGTGTAGTGGTGGTCTGCCGCATTTATCGACCTGATCTAAAAGCTCTGGTGCGCGAGCTATAATGTAGTCGAATAGCGCCTTCTTGGAAAGGAGGGTAGATCCTATATGGAAGATATTCCGATCAAAATCATCTCTTGCATATAAGTCAGCGCCCCTATCGATCAGTGTTCGAGCTGACTTTTCATCAGCTTTCTTGAAAGCAACATGAAGTAATGGAACACCTGCAGTGTCCCTCAGATCGACGTCGAGAATCGGATGCTGGAGAATGAGGTCCAAGTATTTCCTTCGGACGCTGTGAGTAACCCTGGGGTTGGCACCATTTTTATTCCGCACATGAAGACTGAACTTGGCATTTCTCAGTGTCTTATGCGCCACTGTTGTGTGATGGAAGGGAGCATTTGGATTAGAGCCAAACTTGAGCAGTATCTCGACCATGCGGATATACGCCTCACAGTCAATCTCGCTCGCAGTCTCACTATCGATCTCGCTAATCACCATATCGAGAGGGTGTATCTCGCGAAAAGAGGCAGGGATGTCCACTTTGTAATACATTCTCCATCTTTCTTCATCTGGACAAGGCGGGCTTGATGGTCTGCAGACATTTGCATCTGCACCAGAAGACAGTACCATCTCTACCATACCAACATCTTTGGAGAGAATCGCGGAAGTGAGTAGGGAAGGGTCGACGATAGCTCCATGGTGTATCAGCATCTCGAAGATTGTCTTATTATCAATAACGCGTGCAAGACAAGATTTGCCTTCATAATCCACGCTATTGGGATCTGCACCAGCCCGTAGAAGCATCTCCGTAGCCTTAGGAGTCCACACAGGTTTCTCGATGTTGCCCAAACTGGCCATCAGTGGCGTGAGTCCGCCTGCATCTCTGCTTTCCAGGTACACGCCTTGCCCGATCAGGTAGGGAAGTGCCTCGCCTGTATGCCACCAGGGATGTTCCCCCCCTCGGGTCAGGACATGAAGAAAGTCGTATTCTGGTGGCTTCCTTTCACCCAGTTCGAGACCCTTTGATACTAAAAGCCTGATCACTGGCATATTAGGCTCTGTGGATTCACATGCAGCACGCATCAGCGAAGATATGCTCTGATACTCCGTCCTCCCAAGGCCGAGAATTGTTTCTGGTGTAAGCAAAGTATCAAGAAGCCTCGCCATGCCATCTTTTGCGAAGTTGACGAGAACGGGTTGTAAGTCTTCAGGTGTGGGGGAAACTTCGTTGATGTAGTTGGGAATAGCGTTATAGCACTTCCAACTCTTGAGTTTGCTTACATGCCACGGAAACTTGTAGCATTTGCCGCATTCACATTTCTTGTCGACAAAGTCTCCCTTGAATATCTCTTCTCGTCGTTGTAAGCACTGCTTTACCGCGGGCGCACAAGGCATCTCGCCTCCAACGCCCAAAGCCTTTCGTGCTTGTACGAGACACTCTACGGTGTAATCATGGTTTGGATGATAGGAGAGCCGGTGTTTCTCAGCGGGATATAGATGCTCATCCATAGCCAACTTAGCAGCCTCAGAGATGGCCATATCAAGGAGATGCCAGTTTGGTGTAGCGGCGTTGCCAATGATGAGATCCAAAGTTTCCAGTAGCGGTCCCTCGACTGGTGCATACTTGGGCCGTTTTGTATCATCAACAAGCACGGCACCTGAATCAGGGCAAGTCTGGGAACGAAACTCCTGCCAGTTCTTGGTCTCCTCTTCGATACATACACAACCACTCAATGCAGAGCCTTCGTACGTTTCCATTTCGACGACCGCACCAGCATTGATGAGAAGGTCAACGGACTGAAAGCGACCAGAGGCGCAAGCGTAGTACAGCGGGGCCCGACCACAGTTGTCTTTGAGGTTGAGTAGGTTCTGCAGCTCTTCCTTAGCTGTTCTTTCTCTGAGCCAATCCAGAAGAAGACCAATGGTGTTGCTCTGTCGACCCCGGGATGCGAGATGAAAGACATTCATCCCCTCCTTGGTAACCAGTGTTGCATCAGCACCGCGCTCTAGAAGCCTCCTTGTGAAGTCAGTAGAGTAAGTTGAACCGATATGAAGTGCAGTAATCCCATTGTTATCTCTCATGTTGACATCTCCAAGCTGTTGCAGCAGATACTCAAATAAGACGGTGTTTGAAGCCGGCTGCTTGTACTCGCAGAAGAGATGAAATGGCGTGATTCCTTGATTATTAGCTTTTGCAGGATCTATACCCAAATCTGTGATGCTTTGCAGAGTCTCCAGTGACGGTGATCCGAGGGATCCAAGGGCCTGGTTGGCATATTTTGACATCGCCTCATGCCATATTGTGTTTCCCTCGCGATCAGTTTGGAGAGGATCAGCTCCAAGCTCGATAAGATGATGTAGAACATCGAAATCCTTGCCATTGCGACAGTTCCGAATTGCAGCGTGCAGTAATGTCCGCCCTTGCTGGTCCGTCACATCAAATCGTGCCCCTAAATCTGCCATGACAGAAATAAAGCTCTCACCCTTCTCAATATCTGTGTTTTTCGTCATGTCGGCCTGCGAGAATCTGCATTCTACTGCAAGTTCCTTGACCAAATCTTCCAAGCTGACATGAACCCTATCAATGATGCTGAAGAGAAGTGTTTGGCCCTTGCTATCCATACCGTTGATATCAGCTTTTGTAAGCTCAATAAATTTCCTCAAACACGGAGGAGACACAATGCTGCAGGGGTCACCCTGCATAGACAGCCTGTGAACAGCAGCTTCGCCCCTTGTATTGTACAGGTTTGGATCTACTCCGTCCTGCATTAATCTCTCAAGAAGTTTTATCCCTTCAGGACTAGCAAACCCTTTTTCTGTGGAGGCTAAATAGTGCAATGCAGTGTTACCGTCATCGTCGACACTACGAGCATCAACCCCGAGATCAAGAAGCTGCATAGCACCCTCTAATGATGAGAGTGCCTTGGGTCCTCTGGCACATGTTCTCTCTAGCAACCGATAAAACATTGTTTTGCTCTCTCGATCCCTGATGTCGATATCCGTCTTGCTGAGTATTATCTTCATGATATCAATATCTTGGGAGGCGTGAAGCGGCGTATCGTTACGCCAGTTAATCGCAGTGATGTCCGCTCCAGCCTCAAGAAGAAGTTGTGCCATGAGAGGGATTTCCGCTAGATGAAGTGGCGTATTTTCTGCGCTATCGATATGGTTGACATTAGCACCTGCATTGATAACTAAACGGAAACACTCTCGGATAGCTTCATCATCAGGTGGATATTTGTTAGGAAAGGCTGAAGCTCGCTTGTAGCTGCTGTATGGATCTTTCGATGCACAGTAAGGCGCTGCCAGTGCGTGTAGAACGTTGGGTCCCCCCATTTCATCCCGAGAACCACTAAGCGCTCTGCGCTGCTTTATGCTCTCTGCTAGTAGTCTCGGCTTTGGGCGCAGTTGGCAGATGTTTGGGTCTGCACCGGCTTCCAATAGTATAGAGACCATCATGGGATCGACCTGCTTGCATGCCTGGAACAAAGGGGTTGGAGAATCAGCATGATCGTTGATGCCTGCCAGGCCAAGTTCCAAGATCGCCCTCATCAATATCAGGTCCTTGAAGCCATTGATAACCCAACTCAAAGCCTTGTTGGCCTGCTTTTGAGTCTTGATGGATGGTAGAAACAGCTGAGGAACTGTCCTATCGTCGACAAGAAAGGCCTCCTGAATGGGTAACCTCAAGCGAGGTGCTTTCTTGCTATCCTCCTGCGTTTTCCACGGGTCGGCGCCAGCTTCCAGTAGGCAATCGACGATAGCGGAACGTAGGTTGCCTTTTGTTCTGGCACCTCCACTTAACGCCCTGTGAAGTGGTGTGCATCCCCTACTGTCGTGTTCGTCCAGTTCGGCGCCATGCCTAACGAGCAAACGGACAATGTCTAGATTTCCGTCGTTCACAGCCTGGTGTAATGGAGGGTAATTCTCTAAGTATCCATGAAACTTGAGTGCTTCCTCGCCACAAAATTTAAGTAGACTGTCAATAAAACTAGTCAACCCTAGCTTTATGCCGAAAATCAACACCTCTGTTTCAAGGGGAGCTTCCGGATCACGGTGCCGTTGGAAGCCATTTTCCCAACAAGGTTTCTCTGCCAGAGTGGCTAGTAGCTTTACATGTTTTGGAATCATGAGCATTGAAAGGATTCTGTTGTTTGTTTCTTCCTGTGCGAAATCTCGCCTAGCAGCTTCCTTAGTGTGAACATACCAGTTTTGTACCGCGTAGTTCAAAAAAGGCGGTAAATCTTGGTTCGTTGACATAACAATCTCGATGACGCGGCCGTAATCCTGAAACTTGATCTTGTCCAGATGGCCTGAGTCAAGATATGATACGCAGAGGTTTGCGAGAAGATTGTGTGTCGGGCCAGGCTCAAACACAGAGATCTCGTGATCATCCGGAGATCGGTCAAGTCCGAAGAGATACTCAGTCAAAGAATGATGAACGACGCGGACAGTTTCGTCAGGAAGGACTTCCAGTAATGGTCCACAACAAGTCCGAACATAGTTCTTGATAGTTCCGGTATCTTGACCATATTGGGGCTGGGTTACTCTGATACAGTCGGATATCTCAAGAAGACGCAATGGTCGAGTAGCATGAGTGACAAGTTGCAAGACGAGCATTTGCAGTCCTTCTGGGAGTTCGGTACGGTCCGTATGCTCACTAAAGAGATTTCTATACATGTCCGATAGGCTGATGGGCATCCTTTCAATGCTCTCGAATATTTCCGCTTCAGATTCGGTTTGTAGCTCAGAAATTTGGTCCATGGCCAACTTGCCATATAGAAACAACCCATTGGCCTTCTTGAAAACTGTTTTCTTGACTGAAACCCTGGCCTCAGGCGATATCTTGGAGGCATCGAGTCGATGTTCAAGATAGGTAGATATATCGGGATTGATAGCTTTCTTATCTAGACGAATGTCCAAAAGCTTCAAGTTTCGCACGATCTTCCCAATCGTCGAAATAGGACGGCTTGTAATTATGAGCTTGATTCTTTCAGGGTGCATGTTGCCCAATTGATCAATCAACTGCAAGAAATCTTCCAAGGCATTACTGTCCATCTCATCCAGGGCATCGACAACGCAGTAGGCCCTGGGCATGCTTTTCAGGGCAAGTCGAACGAGATGCCACAGCTCAACCAAGGACAGATCGTCAACAAAGTCGAGACAGATGGGCGGAGAGATCAGATTCCTTATGGCCAGTTGTAGAGGAGGACTAAAAGGTAGGACCTGAGCGAGCCAGTCGCGGAGGGCAGACTCGGGGCGATGGTTGGATCGGATGGTGTGACGAAAGAAAAAGTACAGAACTGGGCAATCTTCGGATGAGAGGCGATGGATCAGTGTTGAGGCAAGGACCGATTTGCCCGTGCCGGGAACACCTCGAATCCACAGAATCCCATCATTGTGGCCATTATGCCATTGTTGAAATATGGGAGAATCGAGGAGCCACTGGCTAGTCCCCTTCAAATGACAGCTGCTATGCTTCTTCAGCTCACTACCATCTCCTTCATACCTGGTTGGTCTGAGCCAGTCATGCAATCTCTTCAAAGTGGCCTCATCTTGGGGCAGGATGTGAGACTGGTTATAGTCCGCAATAGCCAACCGATCGACGACCACGACGTCGTCTAGCGGAAGATCAAGTTCGTCCAGCAACATAGCGAATAACCCTAGGAGGTGTAGCAAACAAGTGCTTCGATTGTCAGTTTAGCTTGAAATCAGATAATTCTTTTGCATTTGTGCCATGTTACAAATAACCACGCTGCGCCGTAGGGTTATTATATGTCAGATAATATTTAATCTCGTGATATAGCCCGTTAGGCAGAAGGCTTGGCATGATGGATGGGCCAATGAGCTTTTAGTGTGTCAAACAGAAAAGCCCCGCTAATTTATGTAATGCAGCTATACTCTTCTGACATCTGCAAGATCTCTGCTAGATGAAGAAGAGAGTTCCCGGCCATATCGACATGGTTATAGTGGTTATAACTCATAGTAGTGGCGCGTTAGCGCTAGTGCTGTTGAATTTCTCCAGAACGTACAGCATGACGATCCCTATACTCAATGAGGCAAATCAACGAACTGACCCTGACTACCAATCACGCGGTATAAATACAGCTTATTGGCAATTTCAAGTCTGGAGCTTAGTGTATTATCTCCCGCAACGCATCTACCATGGAGAAGTTTGTTTATCCATTGAACCCACCTAATCGGCTTCGCGACAATGGCAAGCAGATGGAGGTTCTGTGTCTCGGCCTCTCACGAAGCGGCACAGATTCACTACGCTCTGCCCTGAGGATCCTCGGATATAGTGACGTATACCATGGGTTCGTCATTACGTCACCCCAGCGCGAAGACTGCGCATTCTGGGTTCCCCTAATGCGTCGGAAGCTCAGAAATCCCAATTTCAGAGAGTCAATTGACTTTGACTCTGTTCTTGGAAACTGTGAAGCAGTCACCGATGGGCCCACTAATGTCTTCGGCCATGAGCTTTTAACCTACTAACCCAATGCCAAGGTCGTTATCAACCGACGTCGAGATGTAGATGACTGGTATAGCAGTATGAGGAAGATGTGTCTCGAGGTGTTTAGCTGGCCTATGTGGGTGCTTAGCTGGTTTCATATGAGTATCTGCTGGCTTTGGTGGAATTTTGAACTTATGATGAAAGAATACTATAGAGGCGACTTTGAAAAGTTCGGCAAAGAAATGTTCAAAAACCACCATAAGGATCCCAAAAGCACATTAATTAAGGACGAAAGACCCTTCCTGGATTGGAGTGTTGAAGATGGATGGTGAGTTTACTATATAATTTACCGTCAAGCCGCGGCTGACATAGATAGGGAGCCCCTTTGCAAATTTCTTAAGAGGACGACTCCAAATATTCCATTTCCGAATGGTAATAAAGGAAGCGATCAGTTCCAGGATAATATGCAACAAGCCACGAGAGATATCGCAGCAAACGCGTTGCGGAATGACACTTTGCTTCACGCTGCTTTTGTCGACTATTCTTGCATTTATTCTTGCAAGGAACCTGTAACATCTTGTTAGCTAGTGATAAAGCTGTAGATGGATTATATTATTGTTTATCTCGAGTTGTTAGCAGATCTATAGGTTCCACCATACCTAGTAATAGAGTAGCTTTACTGCACCGACTTTAACTTCGGATCATTTTGTCACAACTCGGAGTCGGTGAAGAGCCGATGAAGAGCCGATGAAGAGCCGATGAAGAGCCGATGTAGGAAAGGTCATAATATGCGTGTATGTGATTAGTGAGCATCCCATGCGACGGATCTCGCAGCGTGGTCTCCGGGACTGCTTACTAAAATGACTGCCAATCGAAGTCTGTTTTGATGCCATTACACGCTTACCAATCAATACGGAAGGTATACGTGGCCTGGATATACGCATCTAGCACTCGCGCCTTTGGCGGAACAGGGCATTAAAACTTTCTAGAACGTGTATCGGCTATTAGATGGTTTACGAATTAGTAAGAGGATAAATCTGGTAAAGCTTCCCAGTCACCATGGCGTGACAGAGTAAGCCACTAATGGGAGCGATGTTATTCTCATATAAATTCACACTTTTCCTCTGCTTCTATCCCCATCTCCATTCAACAGATCTAAAAACGCGAACAACAATGTCTCAAAAAGCTCTTTTACTTGAGGAGGTGGGTAAGCCATTAACCTTGGGGCGCCGGACGATTCCAGAGGCTGGTGAGAACCAGCTACTGGTCAAGGTCCTCGTTGCGGGCCGTAAGTTTCAAGAACACGTTTACCTACGGAGAAGACTCGAGACTGAATAAACCCTAGTAAATCCTCATGACCAGAGAACCCGCGATGATGGCCTCTTCGTTACCAGCATGCCATATGTCATTGCTAGCGATATTGTCGGCGAGGTAGTAACCGTCGGAATCGGAGAGCACTCGGCCAAGTTCACACTTGGAGAGCATGTATTTGGTCACACGTATGCTGAGGGGGGCTTCAACAATGACTTCAACGCAGCTCAGCAATATGCCCTCGTTGATGCGCGGTTCGTAGGCAGAGTTGCCGGCAGTGGGTTGAACGACGATGAGGCATCAACAATTCCTGTTATAGTTTTGGCTGCCTTCATGGCCCTTTTTACTCCCTCCGGCCTTGGCATTCCAGCCCCTTTGGCACCTGAGGCCAAGTCATTTGAGTATTCTAACATCAGCCTCCTCGTCATTGGAGGTGGCTCCAACACGGGACGAGCCGTTGTTGAGCTTGCAAAGTTGGCAGGAATAGGTCAAATCATCGCCGTCGCTGGTAGCCAAAACGAGGAAAAGCTCAAGGCCGTTGGAGCTACCCATGTTATCGACCGAAGAGCTCCTGATGTGCTGGACCAGATCCGTGCCATCGCTGGAGATGAGCTAATTTTCGCTGTTGACACGGTAAATCCTGGCCTAGGTCAAGAACTTGGTATCGCGGCACTATCAAACCAGAAAAAGGGAACTTTGATCACTCTCCGGCGACCGGACGGAGACTTTGACGCTGCTCGAATAGGGTCCAAAGCTGCTGGATATGAGAGGCGGCTTGTGTTTGGGGTATCCCCGATCCACCCAGAGCTGACTACGAGATTCTGGGATGAGGTTCCTCGTTGGTATAAGGAGGGGAAATTTCATCCAAGTAGCTTCGAGATTATTGGCGGTTTAGATGCGGATGCTGTGAACAAGGCGCTGGATAAGTATCGAGATGGCAATGGAGTCAAGATGAATATTCACCCTTGGGAGTGAGCATCTGCAACCGTCCCTAGAGACAACGTTTGAGAAATACATGTATTACTTTTCATTTATAGATATACACCTATATTTAGCCACTACCCTCGTTTTTCATCACAGTACTCCTCGCTCACATTTAAGGGTCGCTTATCTTGAGCACCGTCTTACCATGGCTTCCACCAGTAAACATGGACAAGAATGCCTTGTCAGCCTGCTCAATACCTTCAAACTGAGTATAGCGAGACTTGATCTTTCCCTCTGAAACCCACTTTGGCATAGTAGCCTTGAAGTTCTCAATGTTGTCAGTGTAGATGTTGTCATCCCAGAAGATGAAACCCTGGATCTTGATGCGTCGGCGGAAGATCTCTGACAGGTTGGTGACTCCATACTGTTCTTCAACTGGCTTGTTGTATTGAGATGCCTAGATAATGTGAGCAAGTTGAGTCGGCCGGCTGATTGGAGGTGAGACTTACTGTTCCGCAGCTGATGATGCGGCCGAACCACTTCATGTTCTCGATGGCAGCTTGGAAATGATCACCGCCGACATTCTCAAAAACAACGTCTAGTCCATCTGGTGCAAGACGCTTGAGAGCCTTGCCAACTGGCTCCTTTCGGTAATTGAAGCCGACATCTGCACCAAGCTCATTGACCACGTAGTCGAGCTTGTCGTCAGAGCTCACACTGGCAATCACTTTCATGCCCTCGATCTTGGCCAGTTGAACGACAACTTCTCCGACAGAGCTTGATGCAGCGTTGACCCAGATTGTCTCACCCTTGACAGCCTTGACGAGGCCGTAGAAGGAGTTCCAAGCAGTCATGCCAGCCAGACCAAGAGTACCAACGTAATGCTTGACATCAAGGTTGTAATCGTTTGAGACCTTCCAAACAAGCGGTGATGCCATAGCTCTAGCATCAATGAGCTCTCTGGGGATAATGCCGTACTCAGCGATAGGAAGGCTACCAGCGATTAAGCTACCCTCCTCAAAAACATCGTTGTCTGAGCGGATGACCTTTGCAATTGAGAAGTTTGTGATGGGCTCGTTGACTTCATAGCCAGGTACGTAGTCGACGTTGCCAGCTCCTCGCATGCGATCTCTCTGATGGGGATCGAGACCAGCTGTGAGGAGCTTGATGACGAGACCTCCAGGTGGTGCGACTAGGCTCAAGGGTCGATCCTCGAAAGCGGTATGGACGCCTGGCTCTGGTAGGCTTGAGGGAGACTTTTTGAAGACCCATGTCTTGTTTGAGACTTCGCCGCCCATGATTGTGATTGTGAATACAGAAAGAAACGAGAGATCAACGAGAATATTGCTGCTAGTTCTTGATTGCGATAATCACTGTTGGTCTTCTCATCGTGCCTCTGTTATAGTGCTAAATTGTCTCGCTGCTTGTGAATCTGGGGTGCACTGTCTTTGAGAATCCTCCCAGTGGAGGATGCACTAACTTACGGCGCGACCTCGGAGCCTTTCAGGTCCTCCGAAACCATGACCCGATATTCGTATAGCGGCCGCAAACACACAGCTTGAGATTCCTTTTCTGCAATCCATACCGGAAGGATTTTATTCTCGCATTTATCCGGTCGCAATGTAGGGTAAACTTTTGGTGTTGTCATTTTATCTGCTAAGTTACAAAATACCGGAAGCTTATGCTTCAGTGGGTTGGCGTCTAACTAGCTGGCGGTGGAGAGTCACAAAGTCTTTCTCCGATTGGTCATAGGTCGGTGTCTTCGGTCCTCGGTGGAAGTTCATAGTGGAGCTCCGGTCACCGTACGCAGTTCATCTTCGGTTCTCGGACGTATCCAGCCAAAGCCCCAATGCCGTAGATCGTGATCATGCATGTAGCTGTCCGGTATGCATTACCGGTACTTGACGATCTTCTAGTAATGGACACTGCCGTTGGCTACCAGGCTTTTTTGTGAGCTGTCCAAAGCATCTGTTATGTTGTCGTTTGATATGACTCAATCCGTTTCTCATGGATGTGTAAAGGCTCGAGAGATCACTAAACATAGCGCTTGAAAGGTGTATCGAACAACAGAAGAGACCTCAAGGTGAAGATGACAGAACTCTGGAGGCTCACATATTGGGCATCTTGTATCATAGTAAAAGAAATGGGCAGCTAGAGCTCTAGAGTGAATTAAATGCGAGGCAGCCATTTATCTATTAGACCTTCAGACAGCCAGCTCGTAAGGATATGCTTTAGTAAAGACGTTAATTGTCGGTGCTTCATATAGATAACGTCAAGATGCAATGCGCTTTCCCTCCGAAGGTTATCTCGGATTGTGCGTAATCTCGTATCATGCCATCTAGAGTCTGACTCGTTATTGTCAATGTTGATCTGGAAGAAGATAGTACCAAACACAGTCTGACTGGGTATCTATCGATTTCGCGACACACTGGTGACATCATGGGAATCGAACAGTTTGTAATCGTAGATACGAATTGCCCCGACGACATGTAATAGCATTGAAACGTGTAAATATATAGCAACCCTTTCCGCCACCTTTCTATCTATCTGACTGCAAAGTCCACCAAGGCTACCACGACACTAAGACCCATAAGCCTTCTGGAACGACTGCTCAAAATCGGCAATGATATCATCAACATGCTCAATTCCAACAGAGATACGAATCATATCCTCCGTCACACCAGAAGCGAGCCTCTCATCCTCCGACAACTGTTCATGTGTAGTCGACCAAGGGTGAATAGCAAGACTCTTAGCATCACCCACGTTGGCTAGGTTAGACACGAGCTTGAGACCATCCACGACCTTGCTTCCAGCTGAAGCATCTCCCTTGACTCCGATACTCAGCATAGCGCCAAATCCTCGTGTGAGATACTTCTTGGCCTGGGAGTATGTCGGATGAGATTCAGAACCTGGCCAGAGGACCCAGCTCACATTGGGACTAGATTCAAAGTACTTGGACAACTTTTCTGTGTTTTGCGCATGACGCTCAGCTCGAAGACCGAGAGTCTCTATACCGAGAAGGAGTTGCTGTGCGGAGAAAGGGCTGAGGCACGCGCCAATGTCCCGAAGCATCTCAACGCGGATTCGAGTGATGAAGGTAGCAGGACCGAAAGCCTCCCAGTACTTGAGGCCGTGATACGAGGGTGATGGTTCAACCATCTCAGGGAAGCGGTCTGAGTGCTTGTTCCAGTTGAAGCGGCCGCTGTCGACAATCACTCCACCGATGGTAGTACCATGGCCGCCAATCCACTTGGTCGCAGAATGGACAACGATGTCGGCGCCATGCTCAATAGGACGGATGTAATAGCCACCTGCACCAAGCGTGTTGTCGACCTTAGTCCAGTCAGCTCTACTCAACGAGACAGGAACGACCAACTTACGACGAGGGGGATACCATGCTCATGAGCGATCTTGGCGATGCCTTCAAAGTCAGGCACGACGTAATCGGGGTTGCTCATGCTCTCGACATAAATAGCACGAGTTTGGTCATCAATAGCAGCAGCATAGTCCTCAAGCTTTCCGCTTCGCACAAACTTGGTCTTGATACCAAAACGGGGAAGCAGCACGTTGAGCTGGTTGTATGTGCCACCGTACAGATGCGAGCTGGCCACAATGTTATCACCAGCCTTGGCGAGAGTGGCGATGGTGAGGAACTGAGCAGCTTGACCAGAAGAAGTGGCAGCAGCGGCAATGCCGCCTTCTAGAGCAGCAATTCGCTTCTCGAAAACATCAACAGTAGGCTGAGATAATAAGTCAGTTTATGAACTTGGGGATTATTCGGGTTACTCACGTTCATGAGACGACTGTAGATGTTGCCGAGCTCCTTGAGACCAAAAAGGCGCGCTCCATGAGCAGAGTCGTTGAAAGTGTAGCTCTAGGTGAGAGTTAGATGCTGGATCTATCAGAGTTTAGGTTTGGGCAAGACTGACAGATGTCGCATAGATGGGAACAGCAGTGGACCTTGTGTGAGGATCCGGTGTGTAACTACAAAATGTTAGAGTCTGGCGAGACAACATCCAGGGGCGTCATACCCAGCATGAAGCTGAAGGGTCTCAAAGTTCTGAAAGACTTGCTCTGCCATTTTGAATAGCTTTTGTTGAAGGATATGAAGCACAAGAAAGGGAAAGAGAAAGCCTGCTAGTGTTATCCTGGTCAAAGGAGAATATCATTGAACAGAGGTCTTTAATATGGCAAACATTTGCGATCCGGTTGAGAGGCCTTTGCTCGGCTCAAAATAAATTTCGTATTGTCAGATCGGCCGGGATCTTCAGTCCGGCTCCGTTACCGAACGCCGCCGAGCGGAGCAATCGGACACTTCCTTATGGATCCTCATGCACGTCAGCTCCGGTCCGGTCTCCGCAAAAGCTTCCGACGACCAATCGCATCTCTCTTCGTGATGATGCAACTTGTGCTGATTTGAAGCATGAATACGACAGACTCAATTCAGTGAAAGATCGCGGAATATGGCCGAGAAAAGGTTCCGTTCGGTTGCTCATTAAGTAACGTGCAGATCAACAACCTCGGTTTACAAACGAGGTCCGAGAAACGCAGCATTCAGTAGCACTGCAACAGTGCAACGCGTAGAACAAGGGATTGTACAAGTATGATAAGGCCCAAGGCGCGTTTCTGGCTCGATTAGTATTGTGTTGAAACTATATCCTGCTTAGCTGTCATTCTCAGTTCGATATCTCTATGCAAAAGATAGCAAAGCAAGCAATACTCTCTCTCACCTCTCTTGTAAAGTCTTCTGCCAACGCCATGGGTTCAATCTCCCACTTGCCCGTGTACGGTCATAGGCTTCTCCCCGTGGTAATCGACGAGATTGCACGGGACGAGCCTGATCGCGTGCTTTTCTACACTCCCCGTAACGGACAACCGTCGCAAGGATATGATAAAGTCACCACCAAGATCTTTGCCAACTCTATCAACCGACTGTGCGGGTGGCTTGACTCCCAACTTGGATCGCCAACGGTATCCAAAACAATTGCCTACATTGGTCAAAGTAAGTTGGCTTTGCTATCCTACTGCAGGCAGCTGCTGATGAGCTTCAGATGACCTGAGATATTTCATCATGATGATTGCTTCCACAAAGCTGGGACATAGAGTAAGTTCCCAAGTATCTTGATAACTATGTAGTCTCTAACTGATTAGCTGCTACTCTCGTCACCAAGAAACAGTGTCGAAGGACACGTGTCATTGATCAAACAGTCTGGCTGCGAGTTCTGGATCGCTTCATCTGGCCTGGACCACCACGGATTCCTCCAAGACCTCCAGATACCAAGCGTTGAGGCTCCAGAATTATCCCAGCTCCTAGATCCAACACCCCTCAAACCCTATGTCTACCAAAAGTCCTGGAACGAAGGAAAGTCAGACATTCTTGCACTGCTTCACACCTCCGGCTCTACCGGCCTTCCTAAACTGGTGCCAGTATATCTCGAGACCGCTGCTACTGTTGATGGCTTCCACCTCATGGAACTTACAAATGGGAAGAGGCCGACTGGTGTTGAGTGGACTGGCACGAGACAATTGTGCGCTATGCCTCTGTTCCACGTAAGTATCATCTTCTTGTACCTGAGCCAGGCTCTGATGTGTGTATTTAGGTTGCTGGAATCTGTCTCGGTCTGTACTCAGCCGTCTTTTTCAACTGGACTGTTGTTCTCCCGTCCGTAGGGCCCATCATGCAGCATGTTATCGAAGACGCGCTTGACCATATCACACTCGACTCAGCCTTCATCTCACCCAGTGTCCTACAGGACATCTCCAAGTCTCCCCGTGTGCTTGAGAAGCTGTCGAAGCTCAAATTCATCACGTCAGCTGGAGGACCTATTCCTCAGTCCGTCGGCGATCTGATTCACCCGCGTGTACCCATAATGCAAACAATGGGCATGACGGAGGGCCAATGGCTAGCGTCCGTGGTCACGCACCCCGATGAGTGGGCTTACTACTATTTCCATCCACGGACAGGCGTTGAGATGCGTCCTTACTCCGAAGATCTGTCTGAGCTGGTCTTTGTGCAAAACCCTAAGCTTACTGCTACCCAACCTGTCTTCAAGACGTTCCCTGAGCTTGATATCTGGGAGACGAAAGATTTGTACTCACGACACCCAAAACATCCCAGTCTCTGGAAGTATGAGATGCGGCGTGATGATCTGGTCATTCTGTCCAACGGTGAAAAGTTTAACCCTCTTGCTGCTGAAGGAAAGCTCATCAGCCACCCATGGATTGCTGCCGCTTACCTCACTGGCCGTGGCCGGTTCCAAACAGCTGCTCTTCTGTACCCTGATGAGACCAACCTCGACAAATCAGACGACACCATCATCGACAACGTCTGGCCAACATTTGAAGAAGTTAACAGGTCTCTTCCAGCGTTCGCTCAGATTCACCGCGACTTTGTCAAGATCGTTCGGACTCCATTTCCTCGTACTCCAAAGGGTACCCTCGCTCGCAATGAAACAGAGAAAGCATTCACTGCCGACATCAACGCTATCTACGACAGGTCTACGCATGGTAAGCCTTCTGTTCACATTAACGGAACAACCGAAGTAGTGGTCCGTTCTGGTATTCGAGAGGCAATTGAAGCCGTGTCTGGATTGGTTGACCTCAAGGACGATGACAACATCTTCACCAGAGGTTTCGACTCACTTCATGTCATTCGCCTTGCAGGACTTCTGAGTTCTGCTTTCGATCAGCCTATCGAGGTAGAAGTGGGTACTATCTACACCAACCCAACCGTGTCTCAGCTCGCTCGTTCTGTTTGGTCCCATCTTGAACACGGACCCCAGGATAAGATCCATCACAGCGAAGCTACTCGAGAGATGCTTGCCAAGTACGCTCAGGCTTTCGAACCACCTCGCGAAGCGAAGGAGCACATCGTTATCACAGGTACAACTGGAGAGATCGGTTCGTATCTTCTTGATGTTCTTTGCAACAACGACAAGGTTGCCAAGATTTGGTGCTTGAACCGCAGCGCCGATGCCTTCCAACGCCAAGTAGACTCAGCTAAGTCTAAGGGCCTTTCATCAACCTGGCAAAGTAAGGCCAAGTTCGTTCGCTACGACGTTGCAGCGGACAACCTCGGCTTGAGTCAGGATGATCTCCAGGAGATCAAGAATCAAGCCACTGCTATCATACGTAAGCCCGGCAACTCATATGACAATTTAATGGAGGCTAATCTGGACTGACTATAGATAACGCTTGGGAGGTCAACTTCAATCTGCCTCTCTCTTCCTTTGAGCCTCAGTTCGTCGGTCTCCAGAGTCTTGTAGACATATGCCGAGAGGCTCGTCATAAGCTCCGCTTCTTCTTTATATCGTCCATCAGCGCTGCCATGAACTGGCCATCTGACCTCTTGGGCCCCGTACCAGAAGCAAGCATTCCCCGATTTGATGCACCGATCAACGGATATGGTTCATCTAAGCTTGTAGCTGAGCACTTACTCAGCAAGGCTGCGCGATCTGGTGTCTTGAGTCTTTCAGTTCTACGAGTTGGCCAAGTTGCTGGTCCGGTCAAGACTCTTGGCGAGGGTAGCATTTGGACTCGACGTGATTGGGTTCCCGCTGTGCGCTTTTACCTATTCTGCCTTGGTTAATCCCTAGCTAACAGCCCCTTTTAGATCATCGATGCTTCCGTCCATCTGCGAGCTCTGCCACTAGATCTCGGAACGGCAAGTATTTTAGACTGGATCCCCATTGATCTCCTAACAGAAGTCATTGGACAGCTCGTGGTCCCCGTGAATGCAGTTGTTGGGCAAGAGAATTACTACAATCTACTGAACCCTCGAACACCCAGCTGGATAGATGCTCTACCTGGTCTCAAGGCTCATCTTGAGGTTTCATTCTCAGACAAGTTTGAGATTATTCCTCTACATGAGTGGATCGGCCGTCTGCGAGGTGCAGAGAAGACCATCGTGAAGGAGGTCAGTGAAGGGTCATCCGAGACCGCGAGGAGGGCTCAAAGTGGTCTCAAGTTGTTGGCCTTCTTTGAGATGCTAGCCTCTGGAGAAGAAGGATCTCGGGGTCTTGAATGGTCTAAGGGAAACACATTGGCACAGAGTTCTATCTTGGCTTGCATGGAGCCTGTATCATCAGCCTGGTTTGGCACTTGGTTGACACAATGGGGCTATTGATTTAAGTGTTATGTCAGTCTTTCGGATGAATGAATTATTACTTATGACTGTTATCTATTAAATCTCTTCTATCTTTTGTCACGTTGCGAATTGTTGATACTACGTACTGCCTACTTGTGAATAATATGTCTATCTATCCTGAACTAACGACATCTAAAATGACATAATACCGTTACCAAAGCGATACGAAATTACTGTCAGACGACATCATGATCGACATGTCAGCACTTGGCCATCTTAGTTCGGGACCCGTCGCCGGGATGCTTCAGGCTTCTTCGCCGTGAGAGTCAGCACCGTAAGAAAATATCTCTTCTGAGGAAAGATCTGCTTTGATTGATTAGATGTAAAAGATAAAAATAACTTTCCGACTAGTGTCGTGACTTGTGCATTAGCTTACGGAAGTCTCCCGACTTATCCGGGCTCAGGGTGAGATCGGACGTCCGACATTGCATGACCTGACCCCACATGAGCAGGTTGTCTTCGGAGGTTAACACGGTCCCGGAAGTCAATCTGTTGAGCCGGTCTCCGTCGGAGAGACTCTGTATATCATGATTGAGTTTCGGAAGATTTGCGGCGATGCAACCGACTTAAACATACGATGTATTCACCAGATGTTCACCTGTTGAGTGCATTTAGATTTTGCACTCACAAAACCTCTCATATAAACCTGGATAGTACCTATTACAGCGAGTTGTATTCTCCTTGAATAATTCACTGACCAAACACCGTGATTCATGTCTCGTACCAGTCTGCCCATCCAACCCGCCAAGATGTCTGACGCCACATCCTCCAAGCCGCAAATCTTCTCGATCCAGGACCTCAAGCAGGCCGCATCGGACAAGATGTCTCAGATGTACAGAGGTGCGCACCAACCTGGCCCTCCGATCTCGGCTTTGTCAGCTAATGCTTGCAGACTACTACAACGGCGGGGCCATGGATAACATCACGTAAGTTGCACTCAAACGCTTGTTAAGCTTTCGGTTCCTGAAACACTTACGCGGACTTAGTCTGGCGAATAATGAGGCTGCGTTTGACCGGTACTTGCTTCGTCCTCGCGTACTCCGTAATGTTTCAAACATTGATATGACTACTACCCTCTGGGGCACCAAGGCAGCGTTGCCTCTCGGTGTCTCTCCGTCGGCGATGCATCGTCTTGCGCATGCTGATGGAGAGGTTGGAACTTCGAAAGCTTGTGCTGCGCGCCACGTACCCATGATTCTGTCAGCTCTGTCTAACGATACCCTCGAGGATGTATCTGGACAGAGTTCGGATGGATCGACGCCCTATGCTATTCAGGTTAGCCCGTTCAAGAATCGGCAGATCACCACCAACTTACTCAACCGTGCCAAAGGTTAGTTTTCGTACTTGCAGCTCTCTAAGAACCTTATTGATGAACTTATTCCAGCTGCCGGGTATAAAGCTGTTGTATTGACAGTGGATGCTCCCATGTTTGGCAGGAGATTGGATGATCTGCGAAATGGTTTCAGTGTCCCTCCAGGATTTAGCTTTCCTAACTTGAGTGCTCAGACCCAGTCAGGCTCTGGTGGATTGGGTGGCGGTATTCCCGACCTCTCCTTTGGTGTGTGGATACTTTTGGATGCGTGATTGTGCTCACTAACATGCTCCAGATACCAGTGCGACTTGGGAAGAAAAGATTGCATGGATGAAAAGCCAGACTGACCTTGAGATTTGGGTCAAGGGAGGTGGGTACACAGTCTTGGTGAATGTCAAAGACCCATACTGACCAGCACGTCTAGTTACATCTCCCCTAGACGCCCAGATTGCCATAGAGCAAGGCGTTGATGGCATCATCATCTCAAACCACGGAGGTCGACAGCTAGATACTACCCCAGCAACAATCGACATCCTCCGCGAGATCGCACCTATTGCTAAGGGCAAGACGCGCATTGCCATCGACGGTGGCTTCCGACGTGGCTCTGATATTTTCAAGGCTGTTGCGCTCGGTGCTGACTTTGTCTTTGTCGGCAGAATCGCCATCTGGGGCCTTGCAGTAAGTTTCACAACTGTTAATTTTGATGCATGAACTAATTGATGTTGTAGTATGATGGTTCTAATGGTGTTGGCTTGGCACTGGACTTGCTGATCAACGAATTCAAGCTATGTATGGGACTTGCTGGATGCAGCAAGATTAGCGATATTAGCCCGGCTCATCTGTCCATCCTGAACGCAAGAGGCGTCTTGGAGAGTGTGTACTAGAAACGAAAATGCGGCAAACATGAAGGTGATAATCATACAATAGAGGCAGCTTTCAAATATGACAGTGTTCTACTTGGTACATTTAATTTAGAATCCATATTCCTGCTCCGCCTGTTTAGCAAAGACCGCATGGTTTCAAGCAAGACCACTTCATGTTAAGTGCTGCTGCTCACAATGACGCGGAGCTGGTCCGTAATGCAGGTGCAGGGTAACATGGATCATCATGAATACACAGATTTTAACTACGAATGCATGCCACAGAAGTAAAAGTAATACTGTCGGTCAGTCAGTTTGAAAGTGATAGCATGAATAACGGGTACAAGTGTCATGACTCAAGCAAAGGAGACGGCATTAACCTTGAGTTTTTTTTTTTTTAACGTGGGAATCAACGGAATCCGCAGAGCCTCTCACTCTGGCCAATAATAGCTTCACACATATCTAGATGAATTTTAGCTTAAAGCTTAAACGAAAAGCCGTTACTTAATTCATTTAGCCTAGCGTCAATCACCTCGAATCTTTGTCGTGAGGCCGGGACCTGAAATTATCCCGTGGTTCAATGTTCTGTCGACGTTATCGATATTGGGTTCTCACAAGTCTTGCCAAGTCAGCACCTTGATAGTCACGATATAAACCTGGACCTTGGCACGGCAGATCATCCGCTACTGACACCTTGGCAAACACGTTAGTTGTCGCTATGCCAGTTCCTCCGAAATCGCGATCCTTTTTCAGTGCCGGCATTTATTCACCCGGGTACAGCGCTGCCGTCATCTTTTAGTGCTGAGTCCCCCAATGCCGCTCAGACAAAACTGGTTTGCCTACATATCTAGCGTGGGATGTCGACCCTGTTGTCCTTTCGGCCGATATGCGTCATCGGAAGGCTCGGTCCGTATGGCGCAATTGGCGACTGACTACTCCATACGGGAAATGGTACTATTACTCGAATTTCCAGAATCAAACTCTGTAGAGTGGGGGGCGTGCGCATATCCCGGTATGAACCGGTAAAGTTTGGTTGCGTTACGGAGGTTCGTCTCAAAAGTATTTGCCTAAGATAACTTACGCCACAATTGCTAATCCCTGTCAGGTATAGAGGTATATAAGAGATAAGATAGCTTACAGAGGGACTGCCCTATTAAACCCCTATAGTTATAGGGCATTTAAGGAGAATCTTTAAGTATTTTACTGGTTAAAACTGCTATAATTTAATTAGAATCAGCATCTATTATCTCGCTAGATGTATTTCTGGTATCTTATCAAAGGTGGGTCTCTTAGCCACAGTCTTCTTCGGCAAAGACTTTTGAGACGAACCTCCGTACATTGCGCGGATTTAACGAGGACTAGCGGGCAGAAAAGACAGATCTGATAAAACAGGTAAGTCGTGTTACTAAACGGGTGTTGCCATGCCTTGCTTTGAGCGTCAGGTCATGGCCCTTTTGGGAAGCTGAGTCTCTGCTGTGCCTTGGACATACGTTGCAGCTCCACGCGTGGTGATAAGCGGCAGCTCACGTATGGCCAGTAGATGCTGTAGTCAGATCCAAGGCTAATGGAAGTACGGCAGGTAGAGTCAGCAAAAGGATTTCATCGACTCGGATTGTTGCCGTTGAAGGATTCCTTCTCGACGCACTCACAACGTGAATCTGATAATGCTCTACGGATATGAGGGCTTTGTTTCATCCTTGCTCGGCATGTTTTGCTTACGGGAATTGGGTGTTGTGACGTATTATGACAGATCGCATTTGTCACAGGAACATGCTCATATCCCTGTTGGGGTTACGATGCATGGTTTCTCTAATGCCCGCGGGTTTAGCAGACTCGAATGCCGCTGGTCTCTGCTAATCCCGTTGGTCTCACATGTTCCTGAATGCCAAGTGGAGCCAACTGGCTTAATTTCCGAGCGGATTTTCGGCGAAAATACAGCGAGCTTCAATCTCCCCGTTGACGGATAATGGAGACTGAGGTGAAGATCACATGGAGAAGTGATGATGTGAACGTAATTGTGGTCCAGCAAAGGAGGCTATGGTATAAATATATTATGTCATGACAATCATTAGACACGATCTCTGTTATTCTCAGGGGAATATTTAATCTTTATTCTGCTAAATATCTTCATATTGTTCCTCAGTAATCTGAAACAGCTCTTCCGAGATCACCGACGAATCCCACACAATGCTGACACCACGAGTCATCTCTCACCACCACCACAAATGTCCTGGGCAACCAGGATTACGCTCCCACGGGATCAAAGGGCACGGCACAATGATTATTCACGATGACTCAGTAAAACCAGACAATTCACCAGCTCAATCACCAGTTGAAGCACGTGAGCCCTCTGAGTCTCTAGACTTGTAAGTTTTACTCTATTAGAAAATCTATAGCAATCTTTTTGAACAAACCCCCAGAACTTCTATAAACAGGTGTCTAAAAATCTTTAATCTGGCGCATCACTATCTTTAATGCCCGGACGCATCTTATGTCGTCATGGTTCCCGTCTCTATCTTCTCCTAGCTGTATCGCGGCATTAAGCAGAGACTGACTGTGCTGACTCCCAAATAACCCCAATTCTCCATCTTTAGTGTCTTTAGCTCTAGAAGATACTCTATAATGCTCGGGCAGGCCCATGAGCTGTTCAATTTGGTGAAGCTGATGCTCGATGAGGTGAACGAGCAGATTTCCGGATAATGTTTCATTGGGGGGAATGGGAAGACCTCCGATGTATAGAGTCAATGGGGATGATTGATATGAGCCAACTGACGTTTTGGAGGTGCTGAGGAGGTAGTCGAACACTTTTGAGAATATGATACCATAGATTGAAACAATTTGTATGTAGCACGAAAGTGCAATGAGCAGCTGCGTTATGCGTAAACGCGGGGGCACCGCTGGCGTGTATGAAAATGTTGAGGGCGTATGCTCAGCAGATGCGGGGGCACGAAGGCCAGATAAGAGCCTCTCGAGCTCAGTGCAAGCCTGTGATACTTGGACCAGAGGATGAGACTCGCAGTTTTCAAAATCTTGACCAATACCCTGATGGGCCAAGGAAAGGTTCAGGGTACCCTTCACGTCCCATGGGGACGATCTGATGGAGTAGAGCTGAGCAGACAACTTGGAATGCAGCCTTGACAGAAGCAGCTCGACATGATCGCTCCTCATGGGTAAGGCAGAGTCCATGGAACTGGTACTCGGTAGAGTGTTGAACTGGTACGACGCTGTCGATTGGATGGTGCTGGGGTCCACTGTCTGTGCCTGTGCCTGTGCAACGCTGTGTTGGCTCGTCGATTGGGACGACGACAGGGGGGAGATGTCGACGAGGATATTGTCATTGACGATGAAATCAGAGTGTTGCATCCCAATGCTGTCCAAGATATTGTCCAACGACAAATCATACTCAAAGTTCATCATGTTGCTCATGTCTGTGCCGCCCGCTGAGGGTGACGAGTCTGTGGTGTGTGACGACGAGCTGGTATCACCTTGCTCAACTACAACGGTGGGCTGCACCTGTCTTGAGGGGGGACGACCTGTTGGCCGTGCTTTGCTGGTGACACATTCAATGCCAGATTTGAGGCATCTAAGACATGCGTCCGTTGAGTGGCCTGAATCTCGGTGACATCGCAGCTTCTGTGCGCGGCAGCGATCACATGCCGAGCGCTTCCAAGGTGCTCTGTTAGAAAAGTCGCCAGCCATCTTTGGACCGAGTAAGCAGGTGACAGTGTATGTCTAAAGTGGGAGCAGCAAAAAAGAAAGGAAAACGTTATCCTGATAATCCTGGAAAAGACTGGATAGAGATGGGGCATGGAGTATGTATAATATGTCAAAAGAAGTGAGAAGAAGAAAAGAAAATTGGTGCTTCGGCTTTATTCTATATCTGATAGAATAGACTACCAGTCACCTCCGTGCAGTCAAGGTCAGCGGCATCCCGCGTTTCTTGCAGGCGAAATCTCCCACGATGACGAAAAATCCTAGCAAATCAAACAATCCCCGTGTCCCGTGAAAGCGGAGAGAAGAGAATCCTTTAAAAAAAAAACGGACAGGACAGGACAGGACATGCAGCCACAATTGCTAGGTTCCAAGATGGGCCATAAGCTTTGAACGAGCGTGCTACGTTCTTGCAGCTGTCATGGTACGTACACGCACGCAAGCGGCACACACCCATTGGAAGCCTTAACGAGCACGCGGGGTTGCGTAGAGTCGGCACCTGTTTAGCTTTGAACAACGTGCCCTCTGCATGCGTAATCTCAAGAACGAACGTTTTGGAACAAGGGGTGAGGGGAGGGCGTGAGATGTGGCGGCGTGTTATCAAGGTTACAGAGGCGTGACTGTAAAAGGTCAAAACGGCGCCTCAGCCTTACAGTCAAGTCTTCAATTTTGACACTAAAAAGAGTAAGTGAGACGAGCTACTGTAGTCTAAAGACGGGCTTGGATGCGAGTGATGTGCTTGTTTCAGGGCCGGGCTTCCTCCGCCGATGCCGCCCTCCCTCTTACTTTTGTCTCTAGTTTAGTCTCTGCGAGAAATTATTAACGAGAAAAATGCGGCTGCTGTAGTCAATCGATCGACGGTGTTGACCCACTGTAAAAAGTAACCGAAATCCTTCTCAACTGGATGCCTGAGAATCCCAATGCAATGTTTTCGCAGTTCAAGTGGATATTCATCACGCTTCTGTTTCCGCGCTGTTTATTTTCTCGCTTCAGCCTGTCTTGGTGCTGTACCCGCTCACTTCTCATCAGTGTATTTTGGCACTTGCTGAGTCCTTTTTGACAGTTTAGTACAGTCATATTTGTCATGCTGACTGCAAAAGGGCCTCCCCCACTTGTCTCAAATAAAACATCAACAGAGAAACATCTCCGTAGACCCTCTCGCTAAATGTGTTGCTCCGTTCACAGCTGAGCAGGACCCAAAGCCGAAAGCTTATTCTGCGGACAAACCCTGCCAGTTCGCGGAGGAAACAAATATTCCGCGCATCGTGTCTCTAGCGTATAGTTATGCAGGCCCTGTTTTTGGTGGTTGCCGCTTATAATGCACATAAGCAGCAGATGGATCATGAGGATAAACCTGGTAATGGCATAACTAAGGTGGAAACTCCCCTTGGGCGGGCTGCCACTGAATCCAAACTCCGCTCTCCACCGCGCGCGTCAAGTCCAAGTCTGTTAATGATCCTCGCAAACGAGTCGGGTTTCCCCAGACGTTGGACGCTGCAATCTGTCGCATCCACTCGTAACCGCTGAGGTTCTTCAAAGGTTCTTCACAACGCGGCCGCCCTTAGGTGTCTCCAGCACCTGAGGCTTAATCTCCAGCCAGCAAGGATCGCCAGCAAATGACCTCACTGAACAAAGTTACGTGCATTTCCCACTAAAGTCTAGACAGACTAGACTTGCGAGCCCGCGACTCGCCTAGATCCCTGCCCGTCATAGCATCAAAAAAGCCATGTAACCTTGTTGGAAATACAGGGGAGGGGAAACTCATACCGGGCGGCTGCGGCCCGTAAGTCGCTAGTCAGTAGCCCACGGCGCACTAATCACTTGCCGGTCTAGCCGGAGCCCCTGGAGCTGCTTATGAGCGCCGCATTCCTAACCTTTTGAGGTGACTGCACCAAGGGTCATCCGATGCGCTACTGCAGATGAACAAAAACAGGGTAGATGCTTCTGCGCTGATGACGGTGACAGACACCGATAATGAGTTTCTTTTGAATAATTAATACATGTTGGTTGTTTTTCCACCTGTCTATGTATTATAACTTTAATCGTGTGTATACTGGGTAGAATCAATGGTATAACAGAGAATGAGATATTAGATACAGCATGCCATTTCAGCTTGCTTTGCCAAGGCAATTAACAAACATCGCCTGCCGATATTATGGCGGAATGGCGGCTTTAACTGTTTATGGTCTTTTAGTTACGGGCTTCCAACAGCCAACTCGGGTATTGTCTGAAGAATTTATAACCTACAGATAGCATTAAATACAAGGGCTGATAACAGTTACTTTTATTATTACATATTGCCTGTATTAACACAACATGATTTTTAATACAAAAGCTCTAATATAACTAAGAGGTTTTACATACAGTATAATTTCTATTTACTTACTTATATCTATAATTTAACTTAAATAAAGATTTAAACAGTAAGACTATCTAGATATCTTAACCTTTATCTCTACTACTTCTATAGCTTATGTGAATGTTAAAGTTTGAGTTCAAGCCTGTAAAACACTTCTTGCCTTAAATTCCTCTCCCCTTTACCCCAACTTCGACCTCGACCTATCTAGGCATCAAGACTTTGAAACTCTTAAGACGCTTTAAGAAAGCAAAGCCGAAAGACTCACATTTGCAACCGAGTTTGCCGTAATGCCGCCTCATGCTGGCTTCGCGATAGTAAGTGATTCAAATTACTTGAGCTTGCAGTAATGAAGACGGCAATATGAAGACGGGCATTTGATAATAACAGTTCTCAACCAGTATAGACATACCATGGTTTCTATAATCAAGTCAGGTGAGGTTGTTGTATGCTCAATTCACGAGACGTGATTGGCGCCTTCAATCGACTATAGATGTCAAACTAATGCATGGAAGTTATGCATTTCAGATATGTCGTGTACCCCAACTTGCATTGGGCTTGACTCATGCTCAAACTCTAACATTGCGACTCTTGTCTCTGCAGAAGAGGAAACCCGTTGGTCCGTGAACAGCCTCAATCAGAACTCAATCTGTACGGGAGTCTGTGCGCTAGCGGCATACTGGTACGTGGCTTCGTGGGTACGGTAGGACCGCATCAAGATGCAAATGCCGGCATAGAGCGTTTCGAAATGAGGCTTCTTCTCCGATGAGGCTTGACACTCACCGCTAGGGGCCTGCCGCGGGAAGTCCTTGATTCCTTATTGGTTCTGGTTAGTATGCCTGTCCCAGTCGTTTTGACCACCGGGGAGTAGATCAGCCGACCGAGATCTCCAAGCCTCGGCAGTCCATTGAGATGTAAAGTAATTACGACGCGGGATCGTCGGGATGAATGTAACTGACCTAGTCCTCGCTACTTCGGGCTACATAGTTGCCGAAGTCCTGAACCTTGTCGGCCCGACTCACCCATTGACACAGCACACCCAACAGATCTGATAAACAAGCAAACCAGAAGAACAGGATTCAAGTTCGAGACCTTCTTGGCACAAAGCTTCCTAGGGACCATATGTGGAACTTGTGCTAAGCAAGCTGGGCAAGCAGATCATTTACAGGCATTTGCTTGTTATGTTTCAGCAGCAATCCACATGGCCCAGTTATTCAAAAGACCTTCAGTATCCGCTGTTGACAGTCTTGTCCGGAGATCTTTCCTAAACAGTAGTTGTAGTAGACTTATGCCGCGACCAAGAATTCTTTGCTGGACCCTGCAGATGATAGAAACAGCACTTGAAGTTACATAGAGACCTAAACCACTTAAGCAGAAGGCTAGACTTAAAGCGACAAAGATACATTAAAGGCAATAAAGCCTATGCCTAGGAACACCTATAAACCGACTAGCCTTAAACAGACTAACTTCGCGGTTGCTGGGATGGTCTTAACGCATAGTGACGTTGTTTATTGATCCTTTGCACACAGAGGTTTATTTCGGAATCTGGGGAAGCATTTCTCCAGATTTTCATAACTGCGTTTACTATTCTTGTGCCGGTGCACACCGCAGCGCTACAAATGAGGGCAAGACCAGCCCAATCTGGCTGATCAGAACTGGAAGGTCGTGATACTATCATTAGCACAAAAGAACAGCGCTAATCATGCACGCTTTGCCACCTGTTCTTCGATTTAGAGTTTCGGAACATATTAAAGGCACTCCGGCGGATGATTCATGTAAACACCACGTAGCCCCTTCTGCTGTTTCTCATGACTCGCGATAATTCTCCTGTACATCTAATCGATTACTGAAAGGGGTAACTCTCCACTAAACCGCCAGTGTGGGCTTACGATGTGAGCGCTCAGACGGCGATATGGCTACTTCCAGCTGAAAGCTTGGCTTCGCGTTTTCAATCGGCGGGGTAAAGCGCGAGCCTGGTCTCTGGAAGACCTGAGCATCGTCACATCTCAAAGTGATAAGTGAGCCAAGGCTACCGGGGCTCGAACTAGAGCGATTATGAATCAAGGATATGCGATAGGTTCAGGAACGAACTGAAGAGCATGAGACACATGATGGCGATAGTAGTTCCATTAATCTCGACTTTGTGAACTCCACATTCACTTTTTCATCTCCGAGTTTTGTTATCAGCACAGAGTTAATGTGATTCGTCGGACAACGAGTGAGGTGACGATGCTAACGGCATGGGATCCCTTGAACGAGTTGAACTTGCATCGTCACTTTCCATCGAGAAGGCTGTGGGAAAGGGAGTTGCCGTGGCCTATGTCAACGAGGCCATAAGTTGATTCCTTTGACGGGTTTGGCAAGGAATCGAGGATGGAGGAATGATGTTCAAAGTTTGAGGATAGCTAAGATATTCATCATAACATGGCAAAGCAAGCGGACTAGAGACGTGATGCCGATTCACCCATCTCTTGTGATTTGTCTGCGAAGGCACTAGTTCATGAACCTATAATTCACCCCTCATATAAACTTGGGGCTTTGTGGTGGATGGGAAAGGACAAATGAATATAATTATTACTACGAATATAACGGTCTCTATCAGTTGTATTTCTATCGGATCTAAGAAGCAAGAAAACAGGCAAAAACGACATGTCTTGAAATGTCTAAACTGGAATTGGCTCCCTAGCAACCCCCATGTGACTCAATTTGATTACTTTTCACTCTTCTCATCATCGTACACTAAAAGTCTAGTATATCAAACAGAGCGAGTACAGCTCAGAGATCGACGATGACCGTGGCTATGAGTAGCTGATGTGTGGCTGTTGTGTGTTCTGGCTCTCCACATCTCCTCAGCCTCATTCATGGCGTCATCTTCTGTGACAGTGACGTGAAGAGACCGCATCTTTTGGAGGACGTTGGCAGCCTCTGCAGCGTACTCGCACTTCATTCGGATCTGGCGTCCGTATTTGTAGAAGAGGAAGGGAAAGGGGACACAGGCCAGGGCGAGGAAGGCTGGGATGGAGCTAGCCCACTGGACTCCAAGGCCATCGTACATTTGTCTTGTGAACAGAGGAAAGGCGGCACCAAAGAGGGATCGCAGAGCAGAATTGGCTGCCATGATGGACGCTGCAAAAATGACGTCTGTATTTGGTTAGCGAGACTCGGATGGCGTGTGAAATGGAACTTACAGGAGTCAATGAGATAGTTCAAGAGCGCCATGAAGACAAGTACAAGGCCCCAGGCAAAGAAGACGGTACCGATGATGGGGACAATCCAATGGATGCTAGCGAAGGTTGTCCACGCGAACCAAAACAAACCGATGGGGATGAGAAGAGAACCCATAATGGCTGGGGGTAGTCTATCCTCAGGCTCCATCGGCGCACCTCTCCTCTGAGCAGCGCGAGCGTAGCGCTTGTCTTCGAAAGCGAAGCTGATGATAGACAGAATCACACCGATAACAATACCAGTGAAGGCAAGGCCACCAATACCCTGGCTCCAGCCTCGCCCCTGTTGAAACACGATGGGAAACGCGGCAAAACACATATACATGGTGCCGTAGATGATGGAGATATAGATGGAGGTGATGAAGACGATAGGCTCCTTGAACAGCAGCAGCCAAGGTCTGGTCAATGCATTCTTGAGCTGATGGGCAGCCGAACTTGGTGGCTTGTCTGCGTCGAGAGTGGAGATGTACACTTTTCCTGTGAGCTTGGACATGTGCTGGGCGCGCTTGCGCAGGATGTACGGCGCGTATGTCTCTGGGATGAAGACGGTGCAGGCAATCCAGGTGACGCCAGTGAAGGCGGCCATGAGCCCATGGAGCCAACGCCAACCCGCAGTCTCGCCAAGGAAGCCTCCTGCAATGGGACCTAGATTCTGTTAGTTGTCTATCGGATCAACAGAAGGAATTTGAACATACCGATTGCTGGTCCAAGGAAAGGGGCTCCCGAAAACATGCACATAGCCAGACCTCGCTCCGACTTGTCAAACATGTCCGCAATCAACGCCGGGGCATTTGAAAGAGGCGCAGAGCCAATAGATCCAGTCAAGAAACGCAGAACTAGCAAAGAAGCAATGGAACCTGCTCCGGCTGCCCCAGCGCTGAACGCCGTTGCAACCATAAAGGTGAAGAAAAACACTTTCTTCCGCCCGTAAAGCTCCGACAAGGGCGCCCATATCAAAGGCCCGAACGTGAAACCCAGGACGTAGAGGGATATTCCAAGTGTAGCGACTTCTTGGGAGATGCCGAACGCGCGGATGACTTGCTTGATACCGCCTGAATACGCTGAACTGGCAAATGTAGTTGCGAGACATGCTAGAGATTGGAGAAGAACAAATGCCCACTTCTTCCATCGGGGGAGGCAGCTGAGCATTTTGGGAATCGTCGGGGAGGAAGTTGATGCGATAGGGAACCTGTGTTGTCCCCTCTCCTGGGTAGTTCTGATCGATGAAGGACTGGCTGATATGGTGCGCTTGACTGTAGATTCGAGACAGTCGAGGGGGTACTGTATGTTGATGCTCTTGTGTCTTTGGTTCGACGCTGGGTTCGTTGACATTGTTGTCATTGCCGATGGTGTCGTTGGCAATGGTCTCGGAGGACAGGGAGGGAGAACTGGGTTGAGGATCGATAGCCATTGTTGCTGGAATCGTTTGTGATGTTTCTGACACAATCTCACAGACGTACGATTATGGCATCGTGACACCCATCTCTTAAAGGAGCGAATATTAACTTTTGCTTTTTCCATTGTTGGTTAGGGGGGCGACAGGTCCAGCGTGCAAGATTGGGATTGTCCGCGGTGTTTTGGGCGGGATTATAACCACGCTTAGAAAGCAGACTCTGGGCCAGTCTATTTCCCGGAGTCCACTCGGCGTGCTCCGGAACAGCACGTTATTCCTGCATGCGCCACTGTCGTAATTATAAGTGGACCACGGCATTATCATTATCTTACTATAACACCGCCAAAACCCCGCGGCATTTCACCATTCTTTCAACATCCAGCCAAACCCCGCACCGCCATTCATCTCGGCATCTTACACGACAACAAAAAATATCCACCGCGTTTATTCTCGTTTATCTGATTCCCGCCTCCCAATGCCTCTACCGTCTCGGGCTTCGTCTACGCCCAAGATTAGCAAGGCCTGCGTGCCGTGTAGAACGCGCAAGATCAAGTGCAATGCTGCTGTTGTTGGGCTTCCCTGCGGCAGCTGTGTTAGTAGAGAGTGCCCGGATGAGTGTGTTTTGTCGGCGCGGAAACGTCGGACTGTGTAAGTTTTTATAAATCATTGATGAGTCAAGTTTCGTGTTGAGGTGTAGTTACTGATGCGTGTTTTAGAAAAGGGCGTAATGCCGAAGTCCCCAGGTCGCGGAAAAATATACCAGATACCAATGGTTCCATCTTGTCGGTTAGTCACTGTCTCATCGCCTCCCTCGTACCACTTCAGTGATGCATGCTCTATAGTCCACTGCCATGTGGCCTGTACCAAGCTGATAGTTGTATACATTCATAGCCACGACAGCAACAGCTTCCAACAAATGTGTCAAGACAGACAACAGATAGTTCTCATTCTGATCCTGTAGAAGAGTCTATCCATGCAAGCCATACTGGCAGCTCGTTACGGAACGACACTCCCCACTCCAGAGATCGTCGTCCGCCGGGTCAGGCCCAAGCTGATCTACTCTACCTTAACATTCTGCAAGATACAGTCAATGACACGTCAGCGGCTCAGACAGATGCAAGTGATCATCAGTCAAATGATGAACCAGATGATAGCTTCAACAGTCAAATACATCACTGGAATCCACCACCTCAGCTTGACGACGTTGACAACGAGTATCTTGCCAAGAAGAAAGTATTCGAGCTTCCTCCTCCCCGATTCATGTAAGTCCGTCTCACTACTCCCAATGAGATGACCTAATGATGTTATAGGGACGATATAGTCAAAGCATACTTCGACTATGTGCATCCTTTCGCACCCATTCTCAACAGAATAGACTTTATCCAGAGTTATCGCTCAGGAAGCTGTTGTATTTTCTTGCTTCATGCTGTAGCTGCTGCTGCAAGTCTCTATGTCACCCATGACGTCCTGATTGGCTGCGGCTATCCAGATCGCTCAACCGCACAGGCATCTTTCTTTTCAAAGGCCAAGCTCTTCCATGACTTTCATTGCCAAGGCGATCCGCTTTCCATGTTGCAGGGTTCCATGATTCTTGGTGCAATCATCCTGGATCACCCGTCTGACAGAGACTTTCAGTACTGGTTTCACAACTCTGTCCGTCGTGCTTCAAAGATGGGCGTACAAAATGCGTAAGTCCAACACATCCAGGGCTTGACCATACTTACAAGTCTTAGCTGTCTTCGTGATGATGGATCTCAGAAGCTGTACCGACGAATCTGGTGGGTTTTACATGTGAGTTAAGACCCTCTCAGATTAGTCGTTTGACTAACGTGCTGTAGAACAGGGATATCTTCCATTTCTTCATCAACACACAGAACATGCGACTACTCGCAAACGCACCGCCAATAAGACCCCTCACTGAGGCTGATTGGGAGACCGAAGACATTGAGCAATGGTCGGGTATCCTATCACCAATCTCCCAGGCCCAAAAGGTGTCACTCATCGCTCAATGCGAGTTGGCCCAGATCTGTAAGTCCCAACCCTTTCGAGAACAAACGAACCATCTAACATCCATCACAGTCGGGAATGTCATGTCCGTCGTGACAAGTTCAAATCCATCTGCAGAAGAAATTCACAAGAGGATACTGCCACTCGATGCGTGGCGAACATCACTTCCCGAGAGGATGCACCTCATGGCGTCTTTTGCAGAGGGTGAGATCTATCATCTCGAGGCTCTGACCACCAGCTACCGTTTTGAATGCATCATGTGCCGTTTGCTCCGCCGTGGAAGATGGCAAATGAGTGATGGCGGGTTGCGTGAGTGGGCGCAGCAACGCTTTAGATCAGCGATATTTGAGCTCGACACCATCGTCAAACGAGTCATGATCAACAACATGATTCAAAAGCTGCCAACTACTTTGTATGTGTTTTCTCAATTACTGATCTCATCCTTCTTCTGACCTTGAATCTTAGTATCACCACTATCACTGCCCTCTTGGCGCTTCACATAGAATCTGCTCTTGACGCTGCAGAGTCGAGCCTTATTCGCTCAATGGCTCGCATATCGGTTCAGCACACCATGCTTGCACTGGATCAGATTCGCGATACTCCTGCCATCAAGAGAGCTCTGCCTGCATTTGAGATTGTTCTCTCCAAGAACAAGCTCTACCCAATGTCGACAAGCGATACTGAGCAAATTAACACAATGCAGACCATGTCTCAAGACCAAGCTCTAAGTGACGGGCATATCCTGCAACCGCCTCAAACAGACATGACTTTGCCACAGGATGACCAGTCGTTCTTGTATGGGGACTTTATTGGGTTTGACTTCTTAGACCGATGGCAAATGGAGCAATTAGACTTTACAGGCATTTACTAGTGAATGGTTCCAGACAATCTTCTTCTTTAGATTAAGAATTCGTTTATACTTAGCTACCCTATTACACTTAGACGTTAATAAATAAACCACCTTACCAGATCTGAATATAGCGCAAACCTTGATCGGCGCTTTACATAAGCAGTGTTCATAATTCGGCATAATTAATCTCCACTGACCAACCTCAATTTATCCATTTCATGCAACCCTACCAATCGCTAACTGCCCCAAACCCATCGCGAAAGCGATACCGAAACCATTCAGCAAAAGAACAGTCGTTCAAGCTGTCACAATGCCCCCGCGCTTGGGGTACAAAAAGTCTCGAAGGGGTTGCTTGCGCTGTAAGCAACGACGCGTCAAGGTGAGAACGGGTCACCCAGCACGCGTCAATGCCGCCTGACTAATTACCTAGCCAGTGTGATGAGAAGCAGCCTTGCGCAGCGTGCGAGAGACACGGCTTATCGTGTGTCTACCAGGAACCGTCGGAAGTGCGACGAGGGCGTTCAGCTGATCAAGTCCGTAGGTCGTAACATTGTGGATATAAACAGACCCTGACTTGATTACATAGACCGATGCCCCGAGAGACGATCGCCAGAAAGGCTCAAATGCCGACTCGTCAATCGCGAGCCCGGATCCATTGCCGTACCTAGCCAAGTTCGTCACAGGCCAAGAGTCAATAGAACAGAGCACTTGGCTCACGGATCTTGAGCTGATGCACCAGTATTCGACGTCTACTTACCTTACTCTTCCGCGAGCAGATGAACTTCGGCAGATATGGCAAATTGAGCTACCCAGGTTATCACTGAGCCATGTTTATCTTCTCCACCAAGTCTTGTCTGTATCTGCATTCCACCTGGCCTCACTGCACCCCGATCGACCAGACTACGCTATCTGTGCATCACAACACCAGAATAAGGCTATCGCTGGTCTTCGTTCAGCTGTCGCGTGCATCACAGAAGAGAGCTGTGTGGAGATCTTTTTATCATCTTCACTACTGGGCATTGGGGCGTTTGCTGGCCTCGGCGCTCACAATGCTGGCCAACAGCCCCGCATTGACGATCTCCTCGATGTCTTCGTACTTATTCGGGGCATGAGTGACATTTTGAACAGATACGAGCCACTGCTTAAAGAGAGCAGGATTAGGCATCTCTTCGTCTTAGGAAGCCAGTCTGGTTCAACGCCTCTTCTTGACGCCACGGTCACGCAGCTTCGACAAATTGTCATACCCGATGGCTTCGACGAAGGGGTAATCGCGATATGTCAAGAATCAATCGCATCAGCAATCATCTGGATAGAGAATCACATAGGGGCAACGGCTGCGCCTGACGAGCGAATCGCCATGACTTGGTGTTTATCTGTGAGCTCAGAATTCCTGGACCTGATCAAGCAGCGGCACCCTGTTGCTCTTTGCATCCTCGCGCACTATTGTGTTATCTTGGATCGAGTCGGAAGATCACAATGGTTTATGAGGAATTGGGGGAAGCCGGTACTACAAGACATTCGGAATGAGATGGAACCACGATGGTCATCGATGCTGCAGTGGTGTTTGGCAGCTGTTGAATGTGATAGAAATGCCCAAGTGCATTGATTCTAACAGATATACCATCTACATGTAAGAACAAATGGAAGAATAACTAGGATACAAAAGCCAACCGAATGCATGTGTAATTGAACGATAACTCCATCCAAGTTCATATAAGCCCAGGTAACTCCGTCAAAACCTTGTAACGCAGCCCTGCCTTCCTGCCTCCTTTACCGTCTCAACCTTATCACAGCCATCGTGTCGCTTCTCAGTGGCGATAAGCGGTGTCGTCAGAGCGGAGAGTGCTGAGAGATTCATCCGTATTCTTCGTCCTCGTACCGCGGGGAAAACCATTCTTCTTATAGAACCGCCAGTCCAAGTAGGTGACCACAGCAAGGTACTTGTAAATTGGGCTGATTCGTTAGTCACAATCTGCTATGGGTGTTGAGAAGGACATACCTTAAGAAACCAGCCAGCACAAAGACAACCCAACCCAGCGCGCAGCTCGTTCCGACACACAGCTGAGAGTTACCCCGGATCATCATGAACGCAACAGCCGCCCAGAAGACAACTTCCAAAGCATTGAGGATAAAGTACGCCTTGAGGCTGCTCCAACGATGGAAGCGGATGGAGTGCTCGGTGAGGATCTCGTAGGCCAGGATGATGAGGGACTTGGCACCCTGAAAGTAACATGTTAGATCTGAGAGATCGTGAGTCGGAAAATAAGCTTACCATGCCGAGACCCATAGTGGTGGAGCGACCTGGAGGCCGATTGGGCAGGATGAGTCGCACGCCCGAGAGGGTGATGACTGTAATGATCAAGGTGACTAAAACAATCTGCAGGGGGATCTTGTTGCGGAGGGTAAACAAAGGCTCCATCTTCTTGAGGAAAACAGGCGTCATTTTGATAGAGTTTGTAAAGGTAGTGAAGGAAAAGAGGCGGTAGTGTGATTACAATGGAATGAGGATGTTGAGGCTTGAGATGATGATAAAGCTGGACATTGTTGGCAAGACCAAACATTTATAACATTCGTAATTGACTCAAAACATTCTGAATCAATAAGTCTCAACTCTATCATTACGCGGCAGTTACCGTAGATTCTCATACACGTATTCGAAAATCCTGCAAAGTGCAAAAGAGAAACCGAGCTCTGAGGCTTAGAGACATAGCACTACCCGGAAAACCAGCCCTACCAGCACTATTTTTAACCCGACCCAACCAAATAAGCTTGTTGGAACCTCAGGGACGTCAGAAAGGCTCAAGTCCAGGCTCAAGGCTCAGTCTGGGGCCTATTGATCGTCTTTATCTCATGGAACAGGACCGATTTGATTGGCTGAGGGGCTTCGGTGCCGCTCTCGGTTTCGCTTTCGGTACCGGATTGTGCCGTTGGTTAGTGGCATCTGCGGCATGTTTTCAAATTGCATTACGGATCTGGGGTTGATCATTGCGCAAGCTACGCGTGGCCGAGATGCTATAGAGTTTCACTTTAATGTAAGCTTAGCCCCGTAGGGCCTCGACACAATTGTTAGTTGGAGGATCGCTTGATGAGAAGCTCCGTCGATGCCGAACACATCAGCCCAATGGGCCGGGGTACTTGAGCCGAGCCTGCATCGAGCTAGTTAAATATCTTGTCTCCCGCTCTTCCCAGTGGACTGCTGCCAAGTTTTGTCACTTGTCTTATTCCATTTCTCTCATAATGGACTCCAAAGACCGGCAATTGTACCATGTCCCAGCAGGGTGAGAAGCATCATCGCCTTCTACCTGTCTTGAACTAACACCAACAGTCCTCTACCCCCACCAAGCTACTCCGAGGCAACTACAACCGATCCTCTCACCACAGATGGCTTTGTGTCTCCTATGACAACAACCTCCAGCCCCGTCGCCTTCAATGTCTCAGTGTCACCAATGGCCATGACCCCTATAGCCTCTCGATCGACCGAGTCATTTACACTACCCCCCGTCACCGAAACAGGTCTCAACTCTCGTAATCATAGTACACTCGAGGTAGCACATTCTCCTCGAGCTGATTCCGATTGCCTTCCCCAGGCCGTCATGCACGATGCGCCCGAACTTGCCCTCGTGGAATACGCCCATAATCGCGACAACTTACCTATGAGTATAACATCACAAACAAATATCGAATATGCATCTGGTTTGGAAGTCATACCTGCTCCTCCTAGATCGAATACGGTGACACCACTACATCTCCTTGGGGATCAACCTGAAGCCATTGATTGTCCGTTCTGTCTACGCCGAAGTGAAACAATAGTAAAGAAGAAGCCTTCCAGCACAACTCAGTACGCGAAAGACGTCACCTTGACCGGGCCTGGGCTAACAAATCTCAGTCTACAAGCTGTTGCGCTGCTTATGACCACAGTCTGTGGAGCAGTAGCTCCATACATGGCAAAGTGGTCATTCGATATTGAGCACATCTGCGACAACTGTAAAAATAGGGTCATGTACAAAGCAAAAGGGAAGGATATCAGAATTTGTAAAGCACCGGAAGCTTGGAAGGAGGAGTCAAAATACCCCAGTGTTAATACTAGTATGAATCTGGTTACTGAGTAAGGAAAGCGCCCAGAAATACTTGATCCGAGTGCAGGGCTGGACTCTGAGCTGTGTATAACCATGCGCGCCTTATTAACGTGCCCGCCAATAGGCCTCTCTTCGAGCGCTTTCTTTTAGTTAATTTATTTACTATAACTATAGAATGCAACTTTGTTATCAATCCATGCACATCGTAGTCATGGAACTGAAGCTGATACTTAAGTTTTTCTAATATCCATTCTCTCAATATTTGATGCTCAGATCACACATGCCTGCAGAACAAGCTTTTCAAAAGCGGTTATATCGACATCTCCTGCAGGCCATGACATGACACTGAGGGCACTCGAAGATATAGTGAGGAAGGACGTCGCGGCATTCCTCGCATCGGTGACGGCCACCACGGTAGTTCCAAGTTCTGTGCGTGCATTCATGGTTCTGTATCAGATTCAATCTTTCCTGTTCAATTCGTGCCTCCCGTGCCCTCGCGTTCATCTGGCCAAAATTACCATCTCGGTTAGCAATGGCATTAGCCCTTCGCACCAGGCGCCCTTCTTCCCAAAGGGGACAACGGCAACTCCTCCACTTCTTGCCGCAGACATAGCAGAACTCAGCGCTACAACGACAGGCTATACTACAGATTAGTATCCCCGCAACATGCTTAGCCGCTTCGGGACTTACTTATATGGTAGCATCCATAATTTAACTCAACGAGTTTTCGGCATTTATAGCACTGCTGCCAGCCGTTTTGTGCTGCAAGCTGCAACACTTGCTGTGAGGCGGTATCACTAGGACAGACGCCAAAATGATTTGGTCCCTTACAGTGAGTGCAAGTCTTTCTACTGCACTTGGGGCAGGTAGCACTATCACCAGAGACAAAGGCTGGTGGTACAAATGTTGAGCAGGATGGCTCGCTGCAGTAAGTACGATTGGGGGTCTCAAATTCCAGCTTCTTTGCTTGGAACTGCCCGACTAGTTCTGGCGAGAACCAGCGTCCTTGTTCGATGGGAATATTCTGACCACAGCATCGTGGTGGAAATAGAGTCTCATCCTGGAGCGACGAACGAGTCAGGCTAACGAGGCATTCTCGACAGTAGTCGTGGGAACAGGGCGCCTTGGACAGTGCAAGAGGCGGGAACCGGTCGTTGCAGGCGATGCACTCCTGCGTTTGAGGCGGCTTGCGCGATGAAGCCCAGCCCGATGACTCAGGCTGCCCAGAAGTTGAGTATTCGAACCCGCCCAGGTTCATTGATCTCAAGGTGTCGATCAAATTATCCTCATCCTCGTCCACGCTTGAGACTCTCATCCCCTTTTCAGCATCTGGCCGTGTTGCTGCGCTTGGATCTCTAGCCAGTCTGACCGCATATTCACGATCTTTTGCAGCTTGCTCCTCTGCCAACTGACCTTCTCTGATGAGCTGCCCGTCCGACTCGACAGCTCTCGCAATACTGAGGGCCATTACTTGATCAGAGATCTGAGCTGTCATCATCTCAAGCTCATGACGACATGCTTCAAGAGCAAGATCGGAATCTGCCACTTCGCCCTCGCGCTGCTTTCCCTTCTTGGACTGTTCCCATATGTTTAGGTCCTGATGCTGGAGCTGGAGGGCCAGCATTAATGACGAAGTATCCATGATCTCACAGGTCGGGATTTATGATTGGTAGTGAGCGAGGGAACCTAAGTAAGATAAATTAAAGTGCTGGTTACATGTTGCCGACAGAGGGAGAGGACCGCATGTTGGGTAGTACAGGAATCTGGTGGGCCTCCCAAGTACCCCGCCCTCGCAAATTCGAAGCCACTAACGTGTTGCACCAACAAGATAAAGCCCGCTGAGAACACTATTGGCTGATTGACTTAATGTGAAACGTGTCGCTGGGCTTGTTTTTGAGATCCCAATAACCGCCTTGTAGCCTTGTGGTAGGACTGCACTGACTTCGCAAAAGCAGCGACGGCGAGTTCACCCCCTCAAATAAAGCAGCAGAATAAGCCTTCTACTGGTGAAATTCTACATCCTAACTTTTATTGTCACTGGTTCTGCAGCAGACGGTAATGCAGGAGACTGCTTGGCAATGGGCCGTTGTTGTATAGCAACTATGCTGCATAAATATGTACAAAATAACAAATGTCCTATTTCTTCAACAACCCAAAGAATGGAGTCAGATGCTGTTGCATTAACATCTTGGTCTTCAAAGCTCCACTTGCCACTCTTGGCTTGTAAGTCCAAAGTTATTGGTGACAGGCTTGATGACAGTCTTCTTGCAGCCCTTGTTCAACTTGACCTTGTTAAAACGGTCCTCAATCCAGGGAAAGAAGTCAGCCTGAGATACTGAGAGAGCAAGGCCATGGTCCGTCTTATGGTAAAGTCTATACTCAGCAGTCGACTCAGGGTACTTCTTGCAAGTGGCATTGAAATCTTCTTCAGCATACTCAGCGTACGTCAAAATGTCCTCATCTCCCTGGATAACAAGCATGGGTGCTGCGAGAGGGTGTTCTCCAGCACCGTTGTAACGCTTCTGCCAGTCAACGAAGTCGGGATGCTCGACCCAGCTAGTGTTCTTGTACAGCTGTTTTACGGTAAGGCTACCATAGAGTGTACCTCCTGTGTTGATACAGCCCTGGTCTGCAAGGGCGATGCGGCTGAGGACAATGTCGGTGGCGTAGTCTTCGACCTTGATGGACGGGTAGAGGCGTGAGATGGACTGTAGGAGGAAGATGGAGACAACATCACCAGCTGGACCATCCTTTGCCCGGCGGAAGGATTCGGGAATAAGCTTGATGGGCTGGAGAGCTGGGGCTATGGCGACAGCACCGAGGAAACCACCAGTTGCCTTGCCGGGCTTGGCTTCTCGCTCATCAGTTCTCCATGCAGTCATACCACCCTCACTGTGTCCAATGACGACCCATTCCTTAGTGATGCGTTTTCCGAGGGCTTTCCGCGCAGCCTGGAGTCCAAAGCTAACATCTGCAGCGTGAAGTGCACCAGATTCATACATGAAGCCCTGGGGAATATCGCTGCCTTGCCCAGCATAGTCGGGAGCAATGACAACATAGCCTTGCTGAACAAGAGCAAAGGGCCCAGTCCATTCATAGTACAGGGCCCGGTGATTTGATGGCGCACATTGACGCGTACCACCAGCAGTTCCATGGGTCCAGACAAGTGTACGGAAAGGCTTATCGTTTCCGAGAGGGTTCGAGTAAGGAGTCAAGACAAATCCAGTGGCTGGAATTGGCTTGCCATCAATGTCCTCGGTGATGTAGAAGAACCGAGACAGGGATACTCCGCCGGGCAGGGTCCACCTCTTAGAGGCCTGATCAGCGGGAACATTTTCCCACTTGACAAGATCACCAGCAGAATAATCAGAGAGATTGGACGGGTTAGAGTAAAACTCATCCGTTGAGAGGTTTTGGTCGACCCAGCGGTTGGTCTCAACAGAGAGAGCCTTGCGGTACGCAAGTTGGCAGGCAACGTCGCAATGGTTAGGCTGGAGGGGTTCTTGAGTGGCGGCAGCAACGAGAGCGCCTGAAACAAGGATGTTGGTGATAAACTTTGGTAACATGGTGACGGTATGATTGCGAAAACTCAATCGAAACTGTACCTGTTGTTTGAGTTTGTGATAAAGTTATCTTTATTGCGAGTGGCTGCTCTTATTTATACTCTGACAACGGTTGATTCCCTACAAGCTCTCCTCAGTGTAATTGCCGTTATCTATCCCCGCTATTACCACCCGATGCCTCACTTAGAGTTCAAGAACTATGGGGTAGTGCTACTACATCAGGAAGTTGGAGGCCCTGGAATAATCACAGAAGCTTCCGACACGGTCAATCGTATAAACTGCCCCCACGCCTGTTGATAACATTGGCTGCTCTGGTTCATCAGTGACTAAAGCCTGTTCGGCTGTGAACTCTAATGTGCTCCCCCGCCTTTTATCTGATGAGCCTCTTATGCTTAATCCTGGCCGGCTTTGTGTAATATCCGAGGTTCTCCTCAGAAAGAGGAGATTCACGAGGATCATCCTAGCTTCGTGCAGATCTCTCATGGTTTTGGCGTTGTTTGCGCGGAAGAGCTAGACTAGATCAAGCAGTTGTAGGCGCTCTCGCTTAGCGGTTAGCCCGAAAATGGGCTGTTACGTATCTGGGCAGCCCACCAAAGCTCAACTAACCTATACTGAGGCATTGATCAGCAAGGAACTATGGCATGTATCGTATGTGAGCCAAGCTCGCTCTTGTTGTGATATTCATTTGATTCAAGATGATTACAGTCAAGCCGCATATATTAAACTGAGGAGATAATGGGAAGCGCTCAACACAAACCCGGATTATCCACCAAGACTCATTCGCTATACCCTCGGCCGATCCTATTGTATAATTTTCCTCTGCTAAGCTATCAAAGACTTGGGCCTGAGTCATTGCTGGCCCCAGTCATCCCACTTGTCGTAACAAATAGATAATGCACAGCCCGTCCCGCTTTTCGTATAAATAAGACCAAATGCCGATAATGGCTGCGCGTGTTACTGGGCAAAAGCGAAGTATTGGTGGTTGTATGACATGGGTTAAAATAAACGCCGGATTCTGTATGGCTGTCGAATATCGTGGTTCGGTCAGATCCAGCACACTGCTTGCGACAGGCTGTCTCGTAAATTTCTTCCAATTGTTAATTGGCTTAGATATGTCCGTAGTAAAGGAGGTCAGGTTTTGGTAAATTCCAGCAGGTTTTTAACGTGGTAAGTAGGGATTACAAAGGGGAAGCGTCATACAATCTGGACAATCCTGCATCCCCCAACATTAGTGATTAAAGACAATGCGTAGAGCCGCACCACTGCACAAGAGATCAATTAATATTAGAAAGTAACAAGAGCACTACTTATGAACACAGTTATCACTCAATCCACAACCCGTCGAAAGCTGAGCCGTCTTCAGCTTAGACTTCTTCTTCGAGCCTCCAACACAAGGACAACCCTTCTTGTGAACCTTCTCACCCTTGTCGTCAACCTCTACCTTTCCAGCTCCCTCATCAGCACAAATACAGACGGTAGAAGCAAAAGCACCACCCTCTGTGCTTGGGCCCTGAGGCTGATACCACGGAGGACAGAAATCAGGAAGCGTAGGCATTGTCTTGACTCTACCGTAGTCATTGGTGCCAACCTTGTAGTCCGATTCGCCGAAACCATCGAAGCGGATCTTCCATGTCATGGGGAAGGGAACGAACTCGTCCCAAGTTGGGGTGAGATACGTGTCAGTCTGCGGCCGCAGGTTGCCTTCAGTAACAATGTCCTCTGCCTCTCCAGGGCCTTTCAGCTTCTTGGCCTGTTGCTGAATCCAGCTGACTCGTCCAGGAGCCATGTAATTGGCGTAGCCTTCAGGAGTAGAGTCAAGATTGATCTTCTTGAGCCTGCCCTGCGCATCGTGACCACGACGAGGGTTCTTCATCTGAGCGACGAACTTGATCATCGAGGTCAGAGAGATCGTGACAACACGTCGGGGAGCAAAGACGCCAAACTTATCAGCGATGCTGAGCTGAGACATCAAAAGCTCCCGCTTCTCTTTGTCATTCTTTACTTCAGGCTCTTCACCAGCCTTGGCCTGTGGAAACTGGTTAGTCCGTACTCTTGACAAGTGGATAGTGGCATCAACTTACAAGATCGAGGATAACAGCTTCACCTTCCTTGATAGTAACTTGTTTTCCTCCTTTCACACCAGCAAAGTTATATTTGCCTTCCTTTTCCGCCTTGCGAACAATGGGCTGTCGAACGGTGATTCGAGCCATTGTCTGGACCATCTTCTCAAGACGCTCATCCTCGTTTGGCTTATCACTGAAGACGCACTCCTGGACTTGAATCCATTGTGGACGACCGCTGTTGGGGCCCAGGAGCATAAAATGTGGACGACCATCAGCCGCTGCATAGAGGTCCCTCATGTAGCCGTCCAACGTAGCAGTGAACTATGACTGTTAGCATATCCATAAAACCAAGCACTGAAGGAACCTACCGAGACGACTGCATTGTAAGCAAAGTCGAGACAAATGAGAAGAAGAATAGCAGCCGCTTTGCTCTGTTCCTTCTCATAACCCAAAACCTGCTTCGCAACAAACACTCCCAGGTCATGCATGGCATTAGTCTCCTTCTTGCCAAACAAGGCCCTGGTGATGTCCCACTGCCCAGCCTCCCAGATCGTTCCTCTCTGGGTCAATTCGATGAGCTTCTTCATGGAAGCCTTAAAAGCTTCACGACGCTGCAACCACTTGGTCTCGTCAGCGTTATACGAAAGGAAGATCTGGCAGTTTGTGATGTGCTGATAAATCTCATTCTCGCTGTACGTGTCCTTGGCCTCGGTGGGAGTCTTAAAGAGCTTGTTGCCGAAGCCAAGGAAATCTGCGACATATCGAGTAACAACAGGAATGGCAAAGCTATGGAGGGTCAGTTGGATCTGGATGTCAAATTGTAGAAATACACTCACTCTCGAGTAGCATCGATCTGGAATGTCGAGTTGGTCATAGAGATCGACTCTCTCTTGACAATCTGTCTCATTTCGTTGTCAAGATACTTCTTCAAGTCTGCTTCCACATCCTTGACGTAATCGTCAATCGCGGGGGTGTACTGAGGTTCCTTCTTCCCACGCACTGTAGTCAACACGTCTCTAACTACTTGGGGAAGGTTTGCCTTGTAGTAGTATGCAGGGTTGGTGAAATTCCCAGCCTTCTCGCCTTGCAAGATGATCTTGATGTCATCAAACTTGCTGAGATACAATGGCTTTTCGGGCTTCTGCACTGGGGCAGCGACAGCGACCTTGGGGTGATCAACCGTCTCTTTGAACCAGTCACCATAGCCTTGAGCCTCGGCGTAGATGCCGTTCTGCTTGGCTGTGTAGAAAGGATGGAAGAAGCGGATGGTGTTGGAGGGGAACCAGCCTGGGAAAGCACGTTGTAGTAGCCGATGGAAGACTGAACTCTTGCAAACCTCGTTGTTGGGAGTGACCTCCTTCATGCCCCAAGAAGTCAAAGAGTTGGTGTTCCAGTCGACAGTGTAGAAGCGATCAGATCGAACAAGGGTGATGGCATCTGAGAAGATGGCTGACCAAAGAGCAGAGCTTGACTCACTGGGACCGGGGTCCAGGCCCATGTATTCGTCGGACTCACAGAAGATACCAGGATAGAGCTCAATCTTGTCAGGATGCTCATAAAGATCTCGGAGTGCATTCTGGATCTCAGCGTTCTTTGTGACGCTCTCAAACGACTCGTGTCTGGGAAGGCCAAAGAAGTCTCTGAAGTCATTTAGAGTTCCACACTCCCATCGACGAGCTTGAAGAATGCCCATGATCTCAACCGACTTGAGGCACTTGGGAACGTTTCGCGGACCAAAGTTGGAGATGGGGTCATCCATAGCGGAAGTAAGCTCCTCCAGCATCTGACTGTCGTCAAAAAGGTTGGTAATGGCGTTGCGAGTGAAGTTCCTGGACTTGGTAACCTTCTGTGGCTCGATATTGGAAGATGTACCGTTCAAAGCGATACCACTGTCTGATGTGTTGCCAGATGACCCGGCTCCCTTTGCAGGTGCCTTGTCGTCATCGTCCTCGGGGATACCAAAGGTGACCTCCCATGGCTCAGGCTCCCTCTTACCATACTTGTGATCCTCAGCAGCCTTCTGCTTGACAGCAGCCATGGTACCCAAAAACTCGGGGAGAGAAGTATTTTTCGGATCTCTGAAGTGTAAGACGCTCTTCATAAAGTCTTCAGTGTATTTCTCATCCTTGAGAGAGATGGCACAGTGGAAGCGGTAGAGAAGGTTGAACTCGACGGTGACCTGGTTGCCAATACCACGGCTCGTCTTCTTCTGATCAAAGTCTGCGCGAGGATCAAGTGTGAAGTTGGTGTCGAACTGGTGGAAGCCCATAAGCGCCCTCAAGTAGTCGTGGACTGAGATCTGGATGTACATGCCGCACGTGATGAGGCGAGCCGTGTTGAAGAGGTCATCATCTTGCTTGTTCCAAGCTGCTTCCCAAGCATCCTTGAACTCATCGCATGCCGCTTCAAAGTCCTTGGCGGCTTGATGATCGTGATCCTTCAGCGTCAACGCCTTCTTCTTGAGTAGAAGCTTGAGTTCGTTGGTCAACTCTTCCAGGTCTTGGTTCAGCTGGGACTTGTTGAACTTTTCAATCTCTTCCAGGGCGGTTTGGCGAGCCTTCTCGGCTTCCTCTCGCTTCTTCCTCTCCTTCTCTGTCTCACTAGGCGTCTTGGGCGGAGCGTATGGTGCATCGCCAGGCCTAGCAGCACGGACCTGTCTCCAGAGATCCTCGTACTTCTTGCACATCTTCTCGACTTCGTCTCGTATTGTCTCATCCAATGGCAGCTTTTGCCCATACTGGTCCCTGTCGGGAAGATGCTCCATGATCAAAGAGACAAGCTTTGTCTTCTCGTACATGGCAGGAACTCTGAAGCGGCCATTCTCGTTGATGCGGAGAAGTTGTCTTGCAGCATAGTTATGATAGCGGTTGTACATAACGAGCATGATGCAGACGCCAGGTGGCTGTCGAAGGAGACGGTCCTCAGCAAATGTGTCGGGCTTCAAGAGACCAAGCTTGAACTTGTCATCTCGAACCTTGCGTTGCATCTCCGTGGTGTATCCATAGAGAGGGGATAAGTCGAGATACGACGAACTATCAGAGATATTCTTGTCGTTGTCGTTAGTTCTAAAGATGTCATGGATAATGATGGTTGCGTGATAGATGAGCATGGCAGAGAGTCCAGACTGGCTTTCGCGGCCACCCTCTTCTCGTGCCATGAGCTTATCAAAGAGATCAGAAGGATCAGGGAGAGCTCCCAAGGGCGCAGTCTTTGACGGGACAGTCTTGGCGTATGGGGCACCAGCTTGACCGAGATGGGGATTCATGGCGCTGTTGAACTTGCCATCGGCAGTTCGATACTGGAAAGCATCGCCAAGGTACGTCAAAGGCGCTGGAGAAATTAGCATACGTCATCAGTCTGTCCCAAGTTTGTGTAAACTTACGGTGCAGCATCTTGTCGTATTTGTCTTTGACTTGGCCATCAATCAGCTTCTGGCGTTGGACACTGTAGTCAGAAAGACTGCCAGCGATCGTCGCAAGACTCTGTCCCTGCGCATTGTCAGCACGCAGAGTTATTGAATACAGGGCCAACTTACATCAAGCCCGGTGCCTTTGATGATGCCATCTGCCGTTCTCTTCAAGGCGGGCCAGTTGCTGGATTTGGAGAACACGGATTTGACATCTTCCCATAAGCCAACCTTGGGGGCAATGGGGTTCTACAGACGTTAGCAAGTGGAATACAATGTCGGTAGTGATACACACTCCAATGAGCTTGTCGCCGTGATACTTGGCATACTTCTCGGCTTCTTTCTTGTTTCTGAGTTGCAACGTGAGTTGCATCAGATCCTCATCTTGCTTGCTCATCACAGGCTCACGTGAGGGGTGAGAGTGACCATTCATGATGACTGTCAGGAATGTTCTGTGGTATTGCTCAAAACAACACGAGAAGAAGAGGGGAGCGGAAGGTACACTTGATGAAAGTGACTTGTGCACACTCTTTTCAACTAAAGACGAGGAGATGAAATGAAATGAAATAGTGTGAGACAACAGAATGGTTTGTGATGCTACCTTTTGAGCTGGTGCAGCCTGGGGGCCTATTATCAGTCAGTGTAGATTGGGCATCCGCGTGGAGATTGTGAATGCACTGTGAAGACAAACTATCGATCAGACCCTGCTTCGCTTACTCCGCTCTATCAGAGCCAATTCTCGGGCATTGTTATCCATATCTCGGCATCTGCACCGCCAAGAATATCACATTCACTATGTTTCTGGTTAATCCCCTCATAATTCTCGAGCTGACGAACCTTGCATGCGGCGTGGCTGACATTCGTGTACTGCTCATTCGTCATTGTGACATTTCTTAGTCTGCCACTATTGATTTCATGCATTTGGTCCTTTAGCTATCACAAAACTCTAGTCTTAAGCCTAAAAATGACTAAATCAGATCATTGGGGACAAAGTTCACAGCTGAATATGGACACGCAAACGAGCAGCGGTTATCACGGCTTTAACCCAATGCCGCATCATTATCACATTCCCCGCTCAGCCACCTGGGAGTCCTATCCACTGAACTCTCCGCACGGCCCGTTGCGGCTGGCTGACCGCTAACGGGTCTAAAATAGCGCCTTGTCCAGACTCGTTGAAGTGCTCAGGCCACTTTCGGAGCTGAAAACGCGTGCATCGTTAGCCGTTGGTGAGATCGGCATCATCATTTTCCTCTTCCAACGGTTCCAAGGCCTCCAAACGCCGTGTGACAGGAGAAATTGTACTTGTCCTGTGCACTAATGTGCCAAGGAATTTCCCGTTAACCCGGTTATCAACCGTTCAGGTATCTGGCGCTTATCTTGAGGCTGTGATCCCCTGCTGATACATGTCCGTCCGCCTGTGAGAGACCTAGCTGCAGTAGCTTTACCGAATTGAGTGGATGGGTTGCCAGTTTCAGCAAGCCACAAGACGTAAGCAGTAATGCAGCTCTTGCATCTGATTCCTTCCCGTCCCCCGCGTATATGCGATGTCTCAAACTCTGGCTTCAGTAGTGCGGTTGTTCTTGGGACTATTGGAAATGCTCAGCGCTCAACTGGCCGCCACAAATACCACGCTACAAGTCTAGACCCCAGTGTAAACGACCTCGAAACCATTGGTCATTGATAACTCAGGCTCGCCAGTGACCCTGTAGATTCTTCTCCTCATAGTATAACAGCTCGTATTGATTCAAGGAACGGCAATCCCACGTACTTCTGCTGTTGCAAAATCAGCTCATTTACCTTCACTTATTCATTCTCCATCACTTCAAGACCCTCAAAGTCCATGTCGGTCATCGTTCCAATGCCTCCCTCACTCGCCGTTGGAGAGTTTGCAAAAGCTCCTCCCGGTGCCAGCAGAAGTCCCTGCCCCGTCGTGAATGCTCTTGCAAACCATGGCTATCTTGAGCGTAGCGGACGCGGTATTCTCATGGACGACCTCAACGCCTCAATGAAGCACGTCGGCATGAGTTCTCTTCTTGGCTCCGTCTTTGCCATACCCACCTACTTCGAGTACCAAAACCCAGCCAAGGCATACATGAAAAAGCCTGTTAGCACTCGGCAGAGGATTTGGTCCCTCATAAAGAACCCTTACTCCTTCTTTGACTACTTCGGTTGCTGGAATTCGAAGCAGATCAGTGATGGAAAGAAGTATCTCAATCTAGTCGATCTCGCCTCTCACGGCGCTATCGAGCATGACATCTCCCTATCACGAAGAGACATTGCTCAGAAGCAAGGAAACAATGATCCTCAAGAAGACTTGATCGAAGAGATGCTGGACTATTCCTTTGATGGTGAAACTCTCACCATTCAAGACCTTGCCCGGTTCATCAAGGCCCGCATCTCACGTCAACTAGAGGATAATCCAGAATTGGTTTATGGACCAGCTGAACATCAAGTCAACTGCGGTCAGATCGCCTTGATGATGGGCTGTTTTGGAGATGGCAAGACAATTCCCGTCAAGTATGTCAGAGCTATCTTTGAAGAAGAGAGACTGCCTATTGACGAGGGCTGGAAGAGGAGATCATGGTGGACAATGGGTCTTGTCGAGTTTTTTGGTGCTGTCAAGAAGTTGGTCAATACTGTTGGCGTGGAGTTCTAGGTATCATGTCATTAATCGTATTATCAATTTTATTATTCTGTACAAATATGATTCCACTTGTGAGCAACGACCAAAATGCAAGCTCGCGTGCAAACTTTCCCTCTAAACAACATAATCATTGGGGAACTGCCTAAGACTTGCTGCATAATTACCAATGCCCCGTCACTCGAGAAAATCTCCTAAGATAACTTTGTATTTACTCCACAATGATCGGCCGCTTGGAGGGCCTCAATTTCAGGAGCTCTGATACGAGCCCTTTCCTCCTTCGGGCCAAATGGACTTTTGGAAAGATGCCATGTTTCTGAGAGTCCATACATGCTCAAATTCTACAGAACAGCCAGCCACTGAAAGAGTACTAAGCCCAAAACGAGCAGAGCACGGCCTACCGTGAGCTAGCGCTGAGGGGAAACCAACTATTGCAAAAGCTAATGCAGGCCGGGGGCAAGCGCTAAAGCCAATACTGCAACCCTGAAAGCTGTAGCCAAAAACGTCTTGAGGATTGTAATTTTCTCAGTTCGAGTGAACATGATAGTGAGCGAATTGTGAGCTATCGTTTGTTATCATTAGATACAGCTGCGTCGAGATTTTCAGCTCCCTCTACTGTCCCTGCAACAGTCACATTGGACCTCAACCGGTCAGCGGCTTGTCCAGTGGCGCACTGCAAACTTCCAGTATAATCTCAGCTGGAGTTCCTGAAAGAGTTAGGACCCAAAGGGCTGTGCACAACCAGGACTTTACCTGTGTATTGTGATGAGTGCCAGTCTGGCTTACAGTGCGATCACAACTTTGTCCAGTGGCTTCTATGCATGAAGGCTTGTATGTAAATGCTGGCGGTTCCCTCGCGATTGTCCAAGGCTACCTTGCTATAACAACGGGTTCCTCTTTCGAGTGCAGTGAAAAAGCTCAATACGGCCACCAGCAAGTATTCGATTTATTTTTCATTACTTCATTTTGAACAGTCACAGACAACTTATTTCTCGTCATCACCCTTCAATAAGCACACAAATATGTCTTCCCTTCATGCCTATCTCCCAGCCCTCAAGGGTATCGCCATCGCCGGCAGTCTCATCAACGGCGGGACCATGACATCAGGTTACCGTCTTCTCCCCTCAGTCTACCCAATCGTCCAAAAGTCGCCCAAAGACGCTGCGAAGCAATGGGAATACTTTTACTGGTCCATGTCAGCCACTGTGCCATGGGTTGACCTGACCACAATTATTGTGATCGGCACTATCGCCTACGGAGAGTACAAAGAAAACAGCTCTGCTCTGTCTTGGAAGATCTGGGCTACTGCAGGAGGACTTATGCCCCTCGGTTGGATCTGGGTTCGAAAGGTGATGCTCGGCCCGTCTTACAAGCTTCTGGACATTGCGGACTCAAAGTCTTCAGAGACTGAACCTTTGAATACCAGTGCGAAGAATGTCTTGGACCTCATGCAGGAGTTCAATGCGCAGATGGCTGTGAGGATGATGTTTCCTTGGGTTGTTGGTGGACTTGCGCTCTGGGCTACCCTGGGCCTTTAGGGGATGTTTTGGAGATGTTAAATCGCGCGGAGCATGGTATTTATATGTGCAGCGGCAGTATGCTGGAGTGCGATGTCTAGAGTAATAGCATTGCAGAGTATTCGGAGAGTTTGATTTCCAAATCACTATAGCCTGTTTCGTCTATGAATAAAGATGCAAGAATGCTTTGACCTGTTCTTTGTGCACAATGCTGCGTTTACTCGTCCGTCATAGCGATGGGTAGTACGTCTTCGTGTTTTTGTTTGGCACACGTCTTGGACGAGCTATTTCATCGATGATAGATAGGCTTGGTGGTAGAATAACTTGCAGTGAATTTACAGAGGTACAGGTCTGTATCTTGACGCTTCTAGACCACAAGCGCATGAAGACATGAACTACATTTAGATCAAAAGTGATCAGCAGCATCAACTTCCATGGCCGTCCCTGGACCGATCAACAGACCAGGATTGTCCGCGGAGTCGGCACTTTTAGACGCCGACGATCTAAATCGCATCTAGTTAGTTTTGTTTGTCCGTTGCGCTGAAGTGTAAACTGTACGTGATGATTAAGCGGGTAAAAGCCGGAATGGTGATCGATGACTGGTTGTTTGCCGGTGTAACATACGCCGGCGTTTTACTGCATTCAGTAAGACGAGCAGACCGGAAGCAACCAAGTGCCGACTCCGAAGAAATAAGATTAAATCAATACCGTCAGATTTACCCCAACGAACCTTGCACCATCAATTGAATCGTCTCTGAGCCTCAAATTCGACGATATCACCAGAGGCAGGAGACTCCTTAAGTATCAGCCGCAATGTCGGAGCCGCCGCCAAACAATGGCTTCGTCGGTCGCGTCCGCGGCGCGTCGCTATCCATCATCAATGCCAACCCGCAGCTGGGCATGTGGCAAGCCACGGGTACCGCCATCGCACAAGCCCCCAATCTCACTGAACTCCGCGACGCCGAGTCTGGCGGCGATAAGATCGAATTCAACGCTCAAGGCCACTCTGCGCGTTACGCTGTCCCCGAGCCAGACGGCGAACTCACGCTGGTCAGGACAGCGACGCTCACCCGCAGACCCAGTGTGATTCCAAAGTTTGACAAGGACCCTTTCACCGAGGAGCCCGTCGCAATTCCTGAAGAGGTAGACGTGGAGCAGGGTTCGTCGAGGGAGGAGACTATCACCGAGGCACCTAGAGAGCACCATCACCATCATTTCCATCTGCGCGAAAAGCACCGACAGCGATTGGAGCGACGGAAAAGCCTATATGAGAAGCACAAGGCTGATGAGAAGGAGAAATGGGGACCAACCATCATGAACGGCCTAAAGGCCTTTTGGAAATTCTTTCTCACGCCATCTGGCTTCCTCATCACGCTCTATGGTCTCAATATTGTGGTAAGTAGCCCTTGTCCGGTTATTCCGTAAGCTCAGCTAGCTAATCGACGTTCTACAGGCATGGGGCGTAAGTGGATTGATGACTCGATATCCTTCTGTTGTACACTTCTAATCCTTCATTTCTAGGCAATGCTCTTCTTCCTCCTGCTCAATGTCGCGCCAGCCATGAACCATCCCAGCGCCAACGACAACAACTCAGCGCGTAAGAAATGGCTTGAGATAGACAGTCAGATCCTCAACGCCCTCTTCTGTGTAACGGGCTTTGGTCTTGCCCCGTGGCGCTTCCGCGACTGGTACCGCTACACCCGTGCTGTCTTCTGGAAGGATGTCCCTGCTATGCAGAAGCTCACAGAACAAAACAAGGCTTGGTTTCGACCTCCTGCCTGGGCCGAAGAACAGAACGCAAGCCCGACTGACTCGACTACAACTCTTCCTCGTTCAACAACATTTACTGGCGAGAAGGCGCCCCCGACGCCGCTTTGGAAACTGGGATTCACAATCTATATGATGGTGCTGAACACATTCCTGCAAGCTGTCTTGTGCTATTTTATGTGGGGGTATAATCGCATTGATCGTCCCGTAAGTTCACGTCTTCCAAATCCCGCAAGCAATTCGAGGTTGACGTGCTGACTCCATGCAAAAGAGCTGGGCTACTGGTACTTTCATCGGTCTAGGTTGCGGTACGGGATTGTTGGCTGGTCTGATGTCGTGGTGGGAGGGCCGTAAGGTCAAGAAGATTGAAGGACCCGAAGTTAAAGTCGTCACTGTATGACGGGATCATAGTGCGCAAGGTTTTTTTCGAAGTCTTATAGAATTTTAATTTATGTAGTACCTTTCAAGTTTAATGAAAATCTCTGAGCAAGGACTCTACAGAGAGCAATTTGAATATGATAGATAAAGGCAATAGTTGCATTAGGGTCATTGTCTATACTTCTATGTGACCAGCAAAACAGCGTCAGCGAGAGTAGTTACGCATCTTGGACATTGACGGGTAAATTTATGGTAAGTGCTGAAAATGGCGATTGCATGGTCATTCCTTCACAATTTAAGTACACTACGTAGGGGATATAAAACACCGTCAAGACGATTGAGCAGTTGGTCATGCCTTCATTGTTGTAAATTCCACTAAATTGATGGTCCAGGTTAAGGGGGAAGAAATTGCGCGCGAATGGCCAAATACGAAATACGCGTATAGCAGGGACCTCCGCGTATTAGGCATTACACGGGCAAACGCTAATGACATTGCTGTGGATTCGCTCCTAACGTCCCCCACCCAAAGACCGGCCACCCCTACAGACTGGCTACCTCATTCTTAACCTAGCTACCCAATTTATATATACTTTAAACAGTTATAATTCTATTAATTTAATTCTAATTAATTTTAAATTAATACTAATTAATTTAAAATACCTTTTTTTATTAAAAAAGATATAAGTGCTGCACTTTAGATAGTTACAGACAGTATATTAGTAAATAAAGCAGCTAAAGCTTATAGTATTAACCATTCTATACTCTAAAGTTAGATTAAAAGAAACATAATACTAAAAGAAGCCTAAAAACCTTACTAAAAGCTCTTTAATACTTAAGAAAAGAGTCTTTAAGATTAGATTATTATTTAAGCTAATCTAAAATGCCTTATATTATATTAGTAAGTTAAAGAGTTTGCCAGTAAAATTACTATCTATAATAGCTTCCTAGAAGGCATTAAAAAGAACTAGTTATAAGGCTTTTTAGGATAAAATTCTAATATTAAGACATTAAAAGGCAAGAAAATTAACTCTAATTAATATTATAAAGCTTCTTCTAAACTAATAAAGGCATTCTTTATACTCCTTATAATGCCAGTAATATGCCTAATTAAGCAGGGAAATAGATATAATATTAATAAAGTTAAAATAATAAAAGGAATAAAAATAAACAGTCTATTCCTTAATTATTAATTAAAGAAGTCAGTACTTATTTATTAGCCTGGTTTTTATACCTAAATTATAATTCTTAAGTATATCTTAGTAAATAGAAAGGTCTTAAGACCTATAGTTATTTTTAAGGGGAAAACAGTTTAATAATAATATTTCTTTAAGAATTTAGACTTCCTAAAAGACTAGAAATTTATATATAGTAATAAAGGCTAGATAAGCAATAAATTAATATTAATTTAATTAAGAAAAGTCTTTATTCTATTAATACAGCCTAAAAAAAAGAATAAACCCTAACTTTTTATTCTTAATAGCTATAGAAGTTATATTATAGAAGATTTCCTCTAGAAATATTATAATAATAATATATATCTATTATTTCTTTTTACTTATACTTTCTATATCCTTTAGCTACTAAATATTATAGTTTTTAGTTCTCTAAAGAAGGTATATTATTATCTTCTTTTAGATTTTACTTCTATCTTTAATAATAGTTATATTAATAAGATTATATTTCTATATACTTATAATAAGGCTTAAAGAGAAACTATTATAAAGTCTAATGCAATTACTGGCTTTAAAGCTATTAGATTATAGCCTATAAACCTAATAAAGGTCCTAATAAACCTAATAGTTATAGAGATACCTTCTCCTGCTATTACAGTAAATTTACTAGTAAAAGAGTAAGATTTAAGTCTCCTAAAGACTCCCTATTTATCTATATAGCTTTAGTAAGCTTTAGGCCAAGTTCTAGCTTCTATAATATAAGATCTAACTATTAGGCTGCTTTTTAAAAAGATTAGTAGTTAATTAAACTGTTATAACTTTAACATTAAGTAATAGAATAGAGAAATAAGTATTTTACAGTAAAAAAATAAAGAAAATTAATTAAAATAGTATAAAAAAGTTATTTATAACCTAAATATAGAGTTTATAAAGATTTTAGTAATAAAGAAAGCTTATAAATAGATATAAAAAACTTTATAACTAAAAAGAATAGTAAATAAAATTAAGAAATTAAAACTTAAAGATCTTTATATTAATTTCTGTTGAACCGCTGATTGAATTGGTGCTTGATTGAGGTTATTTTTGCTATTCTGGCTAACTTGAAAAGCGGGGTAATTTAGTCACATAACCTTCTCTATAGGGAAATGAGGTTCCTTATCAGATAACGCACTGCCTCTTATCTTAGTGGGTTTAACATACCCCCCCAGATTTGCCAAATTTGGCTGATCTGAAGTTGCGTTTAATTAGAATGAAAACGAGTAGTCTTTGGAGGAAAACAAAGGTCCCTTCCTGAAAACGATACTCGTTTTAGGAAAATGAGAGTCGTTTTAAGAAAATGAGGTGTCCTTTCGTTATCTTGTACTCGTAGCCGGTCATTCCACTTTGAGTCTTGGTCGGTAGGTTTCCCAGATGAATTTCCAGAATTTTGAAAATGAGGTTTGATGGTGATTCAGGCTGGCGGTGTCTGGCACTGGCAGCTCAGAGAATAATAACCATACTGTTGCCCCATGATTCATTGCCTTAGTAAGCAAATGCAGCTCGTAGAAATGAATCTTATCTCTTGTTGTGAATTTCCTTCTCTTCTTTTCTCTTCAAGCTTCACCACCATCAATCGGTATGTGATATCTGCGCGCGCGCTGCGCTTGCGCTTCGCCATTTTGCTTTCTTTGAAAGGAGCCTCGTTACTGACTTTTGAGCAGCATTTCCAGATATATATTCTCCCGTGTCGCTTTTTCTTCTCCGTGCTCCGTTTCGCGATGCCTGACGATCCAGAAGGTTCGTCGGAGCTCTCCGACCCTCCCTCGTCCTCTGAGGAGGAGAGAGATGAAAACGCACCTCCGTAAGTATCAACGCAGTTCGTTTCATGGTTTCGAGGTGCTAAACATTTGATTTAGTCGTCGTCGCCGTGGTCCCTCGTCTCGCAAGCTCCGTAAGGCCCGCGAGAAGAAGCAGAAGGCTGCTGCTGCCGCAGCAAAACAAGTGTAAGTTTTCGAGCTTTGTTTTCAGGTTACGACTTGCGAATTAGTGCTAGCGATGCTGTTGAGAGATTTCCGCCCTGCCTTCCTTGCTTGAACAGTGCGACCGGTGGTCGCAGCGATGGGATTTGTTATGCTGTTCCTGGGCAACGTCGCTACGAGCGTTGCGTTGAGGGTGGCTCCTGCAAGAAGATGTACGAGTCTTGTTTCCTGGTTTTGACTCTCGTTTTCCTAACTTATTTGTATAGTCCCAAGCCTGCCTTGCCTGTCGCTCTCTACTTTCTCGACTACTGCCGCGCCACCCCGGTCCTACCAAGGACCTTGAAAAAGTAAGCTGGCGCTTTGTTTTCTACTTTTGAGACTCTTTCTGACTTAGGTGATTTTGTAGGACGAGCAGAAGATCAAGGAGAAGCGCCGCATTGCGGCTAAGGTTATCCTCGATGGTATCGCCGACAACACCTTTCCTGATAAGCACGACATTCGCCTTCGCGAGGCGGGGGTGAACTTGGGTTAAGCGTTTCGTTTTTGTGTTTCGGGGCTCGTTTTCGTCGCGGCGCTAGGCGCCGTAGGTATTGCCTTCGGGCATTTCATGAATTGAACGTCTTTTCGGGGAAATGCCTCTCATTTCCTTTCTTTGTGAACTTGTGAATTTTTGTAAAACTTGAGACAGTCTATTTCCTTCAAGGTAAATTTGTGACGTTGTGGTTACTCTGTCAGTCTTCTGTAAGAAGTGTCGTTTCCCGAAAATGAGTTTCGTTTCCCGAAAAGGACCTTCATTTTCCTAAGAGGACTCTTGTTTTCCTAAATTTTCAACTCCTCTAGGATTTCCTCAATCGTTCTTTCCGCAGTAACCTTTTCTCTCCTCATTCGGATTTTCTCTTCAATATTCACAAGTCCAAATTGCTTGCAGCTTTCCTTTTGTGAGTGGCCCTGGAGTGCTTTGGTCATCCCGTCTGCAATCAATTCTGAACTTTGTTTATACTGAAGAGATAGGGTCTTTTGTTTTAGTTGTTCGCGCAGCCAATGGTTGTGTACATCCACATGCTTCAGTTTCGTCTTTAATTTTTGTAGTGGATTCTTCAAGAGGCCGATCGTTTGTTTATTGTCACAAAACAGTTGGAGATCGATCTGTCGAGTTTTTGAGCAGAGGACGAGGTGCATTTGGTCAATTGGCAGCTCGAGTTGTAGTCCTTGGAGGAGCCTTTTCTGAAATAGACCTTCCTTTGCTGCTTGTGAGAGTGCCAATAGCTCCGCTTCAGTTGTTGATGTCGTTACAGTGTCTTGTTTATTGGCTCGCCATCCTATTAGACCTCCGAAGAGTTTCATTGCATAGCCTTGAGAGCTTTTGCGGTCTAGGGAATTGTCTGCAAAAGATGCGTCACTGTGAACGTCGAACCCCTCTCCGGGACCAAACTCCAATGCATAGAAACGAGTGTCGTTTAGGTAATTGAAAACTCGATTCACCGCCTCCACATGTTTTTCGCTTGGGTTGGTCATAAAACGTGCCAGTCTTGATACTGCAAATGCGATGTCCGGCCGAGTAATTACACTGGCGTAGAGCAGTGACCCTATGGCCCTTCGATACCAGGCAGTTGTCTTGTAGCTGGCGGTGCCTTCATTAGGGAGGAGTTCTTCTTTTGACATTGGAGACGCGTTTGGCGTTTTTGAAGTGCTCTGTTCGCATATCTTTTCCACGTATGAGATTTGAGTTACCCAGATGTGCCTTGAGCTTCGATCTCGAATGATTTCCATTCCAAGGAACCATTGAAGCTCTTTTCCTCCAGTAAGTGTATACTTTCGTTGGAGTTGCTCAATAGCCTGAGAGGCACTCTTCTCATCTTCTCTCTTATATGCAAATACTATGTCGTCTACGTAGAAGAACATAAGGATATTCTCCTTCCGATAGCAACATGGTTCATTTGGGACTTGATTCCAGCCTTGAGCCTCGAGGGTATCTCCGAGGTCCATTTGCCACAAAAGAGGTGCGATGCGCAGACCGTAAAGTGCTTTGTGTAGGAGCAGTATTCGATCCTGTTTCTCACCACTCCGGTAACCGGGTGGCAGCTTCATGAATACATTGCTTTGCAGTTTTGCATTTACAAACGCATTCACTGCATCGTACTGCAGGAGCTCTAGGTCATATTTTGCAGCAATTGCTATAAGCGTCCTGAATGACTTTCCAGCAAGGGTAGCAGCATATGTATCATCTGTGCTTGACTTATACTGTTGGTCTCCTCGAACTACAAGCCTTGCCTTGCATTTTCGCAGGTACCCATGTTTGTCAAACTTATATGTGAAGACCCACATACAGTCAAGTACTTGCGAGTCTCCAATTCGGGGATCAAGCCTCGAAATCTCTGACCATGATCGCATCTGCTTATGACTCTCCAGATGGTCCTTTTGCGCTTGTTTGAACTCCTCCTCGAACCGGTGACCGGTGAGACTTCCAAAAGAGCTTGGAGCCGGTGGCAGATTCCTCCGATGGAGTCTCTCCTTGTCTGGAACGAGGTTCATATGGCTCTTTTGCGCTTCCCATCTGGGCTTCAGTCTTCCGCGGATGTATCTGCTCCTCGTTGCCTTTGTTATCAGCTTTCCTTCTTGCTTTGCAATTGGTACAGCCATTGTTCCGGCGTTGAAGGCTTGATTGAGGATTTTCAGGTCCACGTCAAGTCCTTCTTTTCTTGCAGGTGACTGTATTCCAATTTGTGCTAAGAAGCTTGAAAATGGGCTTTCTGGAGGAGTAGGTAAGAGCTCGAATCGAGCTTGAGTGTACTTTGTACCATCGTCTTCTTGATCCTCTGTTGGCTCTGCCTCTTCTGTAGGCAAGTCGTCAATCAGATTTTCGAGAGTCGATTCTTGGCTTTCAAGCTCGTCTGGGCCCTGAACAGGTTCCAAGACCTGATCGATTTGCTCAGTGTTCATAAGTGATTGCAATCTCACTTGTAATTCTTCTAGGGTTTCTTCCCCGATCGTTTCTGTCACCTGTAACTCGTTAGCGCTGAAGAATTCTTCCTCATTAAAGATAGCATCTCTAGTGATATATATCTTATTAGTCAGGGGGTTCCAGATCCGAAAGATGTTTTGTGAGTTATATCCCACAAGGTATCCGATCCACGCTTTTGGGTTTGTTCTTGATTGTAGGCGTTTATCCTTCTGCTGAGCTGACTTTGTCATCGCAAAGGCTTTGCATCCAATCATTTTCATATGCCCAATACGAGGTTGGATGTAGTTTTGCGAGCTTTGAATCGCAGAAAAGAAGCTTTCGTACGGAGTCTTCCATTGAAGTCCTTGTTTTGGGGTTCGATTCAGGAGATAGACTGCGGTGCGCATAATTTCAGGCCATAGGCCAGAGGGTAATTTGCTGTCGATAATGAGTAACCGCACTTTTTCTTTCATACCCCCCCAGAACGCTCGCCAGAGCCGTTCTGTTGTTGTGTGCGTGGTGCACTTTCTTCCACTTGGATACCCTTGTTTTCGAGCCATGCGCGGGTCAATCCGCCTTTTCGCAGCTCGTTATCTGTTTCGATGATTCGTAGTTTGATGTTGTACATTGTTTCAAGCATCTGGGTAAAGTGTTTTAGCATTGACAGAAGGTTCTCATCATATCGATTGGTGAAATAATAGTCCCAACAGAGACCTGATTGACGATCTGTAATTATTCCGCATGACGAGTACTGGTGTAATCCTGGAGGATAGTCGTGAAAGTCAATTGAGACTCTCTCTCCTGGATTCGAGTTTCGTATCCGAGGTTCGCGTCTCTCTTGCCTCTTCATCTTTCCCAATCCGCATACGTCACATTCGATTGTAGACGGTCCCTTGATTCTCGCTCCTATGGTATGATTCACAAGGTGTTCAAGACTTCGAGGGCCTGGGTGTCCTAATCGGCGATGCCATGTCATGGCCCTTGCGTTGTTTGGCTTTTTCGCAGTCCATGAGTTGTATTGCAGGTGCCTAGTTGGAAACGCGGCTTGTTTCCCGGTTTTGGGAATGTAACTCATTACATATTGGTCGTGTTTAAGCATTAATTTGCATAGTGCCTGACCACCTATGTGTCTGATCACATCTGAGTTATTGCGCTGGTCCCACCAGTACCCAATTTGGCGTAACCTCCTCAGGGATATAAGGTTAGTGCCCATTTCTGGACAGTATGCAACGCCCTTCAAAACGAGCTTTTGAGGCTCATTTTCCAGGTTGCATACTTCTAGTTGTACTTCCCCATATCCTAGGATTGGTAGCCATCTTGACCCTGCAAAGACGCCATCCCCTGCTGTTGCGATCCCTAGTTTCTTGAACCTTTTGGCACTGTTGAAAAGATATGTATTGTAGTACCTGAGTCCAGTATGGCCGAGGTTTGTAACGGGTAATCGCTGCTCTTTATCATGAATGCAGCTGTCTTCTCTGAGATCACTGGCTGAAACCTCGATAGTCAATCCGACTTCTCTTTTGAGTCTTGTTTCTCCTGCTGGAGTTTCTCAAACAGTTCTCGAACTTCCTTCTTGTCCTCAAGCCGTTGTTCCCAGAGATCAAGCTGACGTTGTGATGTAGGGTATTTCTTTGGGGCCTTCTCAGGGAACGCCACCCAGCAAGATGTCGTGTTGGCGTTCTTGTGCTTCTTCTCGCATAATATACACAATTCTAACTCTATAGAAGCCCGAGGTCGTTTTGCTGATCCTTCTCTGCCTGGGCTTATCTTGGTTTCTCCCGTTGATGATCTGCTTCGCTTCCTTATTTCTGGGGAGGAGTCTTGAAACGTGGTTTTGAAGCTCCCTTTTGCCACCTGATTTCTAGGATTGCGATCGCTTCTCCTCTTCATTGATTGAATTTCCTGGCGAAATTGTGCAGAGAAAGTTAGCGGAAGGTAGGTGCCTGCTTCAATTGCATCCTTATTCTGTCCTTGTTCAATTCGCAAGAATATCCTAAATTGAACATCCAGATTCTGCTGTAGATCCTCAAACCATGTATTTGAGTGTTGTGCTTCTGCGACCCCTCTGAGCTTTGCAATTCTCATTGCCTTTTCCCATGAGGTAATCCAATCTTCCCAGTTGGTTCGACTGTTTGAAGCCAATTTTAGCAGCTCAAAATACTTGTTTTCGAGCTTGTTTTCTCCTTAGCGCATCGTCGATCCCACACGCAGCTTTCAGGTTCGTATAGAACATCGAAATATTGTCATGCTGTGTGGATTCGTTCATCGCAGGGGAGCATGTTTCGACGTAGTGTGGATTGATCTTTTCAATCATCCAATTAAGGACATTCCTGATTCCATCCGCTTGCTTATTATATCTATCAAGATCGCTCTTATATATTGCCATCGATGCCTTGTATGCCTCTTGATCCTCAGGCACAAGTTCGACGTACGATGTGGCTGGATCCGACGATCTGACTGTAGACTGAGAGGAATTCGTGGAGCGGGAACGAGCTTCGTTTTGCTCTCGCGCGAGGTAGTCGCTGAACTCAGGCCTCCTTGGCTCTGTGATCCTTTTGTCTATGAACTGAGCAGGGGTATTGAGCCTTCCCAGTTCGTAGACGCGTTCAGCGGAGACTTTCATAATGTATGATTGCTCAAAGGAGTCCCAGTCAGCGGGTCCATTTAGAAGGTATCCTTTTCCGGTCGATGGAGGCATGTTGGATAGATGTTATTGGTTTCTTTCGAAAGCGGTTCGTTTTGTCGATTAGCGACTCGTTATTGGTAGTTACAGCTGTACAGTTGTGTACGACTCTGAGACTCTTAATTGTTGAACCGCTGATTGAATTGGTGCTTGATTGAGGTTATTTTTGCTATTCTGGCTAACTTGAAAAGCGGGGTAATTTAGTCACATAACCTTCTCTATAGGGAAATGAGGTTCCTTATCAGATAACGCACTGCCTCTTATCTTAGTGGGTTTAACAATTTCTATATAAATATTTACTAACTGAAGTTTTATTTAATATAAAAAATATAATGTTATAATAATTTATTAATTGATTATAATATCAGGTTTTTAGTGTTTTGGCTGAGGTGGCCAGTCTGTGGGGGTGGCCGGTCTTTGGGTGGGGGACGTTATTTACTATTCTGCATTAGGAATTGGTGCACTCCAGTATTAGCACAGTACAAAATGCATCAGAGAAAATCTCGAGTAATGTGATTAATATATCTATACCTAGTAGCAGTCGATCTATACTATAGATAACAAGATCTCTCAGTAATAGTTTATATGTAGATAAGATTCTTTTCGGGTTAGTCTGTATTCATAAGCCAGATGTTAAAAATGGGAATAGAAGTCTCAAGCTAACATTTGAGAAAGCTGCGCCTTGCGAGTCTCGAGAGACAGACGAAGCTGAATAAGTACCGGCCTTGCCACATCTTTCATTGTACACATGAAGCCGCGTAATAACTGCAAGATATCAATATTCAGAATGAATTGTCGCCAGTTACTCATACTGAGCTGCGTAGGGAGGGCACTGGCACTTTCAAGCTCTCAGCTTATTATGTCGAACGATAAAGCGCAACATGTCCCACCAAATCCAGAACCTATTAGCCTTTCAACACTTCCCCTGCCACCAGTTGCACCAAGCAACGATACCGGCGCTTGCACGTCAGAGGTGAATCGAAATGGCACTGGATGCATGAATCTTGCTTCGAACGCGGACTTCCAAGCGGGTGGCTTCTTACCCGATGGAAAGCATGTTTTGGTCCACGTCACCTTTACAGGCGCGCCGTCATCTCCGGACCCATCCAGCATTTACAATGACAGTCAGATCATCGTCGTCAAGACCGATGGCAAGGTATTCCCGAGTGGAAGTCCATGGAAGTGTCTTACTTGTGGACTGGGTGAGAAAAACACAAGAGGAATGAACCCGACATATAGCTACCCCCAGGCATTTGGCGACGGAAAGAGAGTTCTATTTGGCACTAATATACTCGACTGTGGAGAGAATGAACTGGTTGATGCGGCCTGTACACCCGAACGCACTCATGTTTACCCCATACGGTGGAATCGAAGTCCTGACGGGACTGGGGAAGGCGGCGCTATTCGGGAACTGCGTTTGCACCCCGAAGACGTCCATCTTGGGTTCAATGCTTTCACAACTAACGCTCAAAAGATCGGTCAGTACGCGTACTTCGGAAGATTGAAGTTCAACGCGGAGCCAACGGTGGGCATACCACTTGTCCCACGTTACGATCTCATCAAAGTCACCCGACTCTTCAACCCAGAAGCGGACCAACCTATTGCGATGCGTGGTAAGCACATCACCATAAATCGGAACGCCATAACTGTAGGCGAGCTTCGTGGTTTCAGCGGCAGGGGAACTGAAGCTACGTACATCGGCTATCCGGCCGAGTCCTCCAACATTGATGTCTTCGCTGTTCACTTGCAGACTGGCAATGTCCGGAGACTTACAACCCACCCAGAATACTGCGATCCTATTGCTATCTCACCTGACGATAATTGGATGGCGGTTTTGGATACACGGGGAACAGACCGTCAAATGTGGCTCTCTGGCATGAGACATATTCCACCTATTACCGACCTGTCAGTACATCAATTACAGCATCGACAAGAAACAACGAACAGAGACGATTCTTCAGGCCGTATCTTTTGGATAGGTATGGTGATCGCGGGGAATACTTTGGGCAGAAGATCAATGGGGAAGGGGAGGGGGTTCCTGGTAGTGGCGACTATAATGACCCGGAGTGGAATGCAATGGCTGACCCGACATGGTCTCCGGACGGCACCCAGGTTGTGTACGGGGAGGCTCAAACACTTCCACCTGCGTGCGGGGGGACAAACCCGCTTCCATGCTATCCGTCTAAGGAGCCAGGAGGTAGACGAGTGCGTGTAATATTGGCAACTCTTACTACTCGTGAGCCCCTTGATCTTCCTCCAGTCGACCCCGTCTCGGATGAGGTACCATGGGGCGTCGAGTACTCTCCAGGAGAAATCGATCCACAGCGTTCCGAGCCAACACCTGGGAACTACACACTAATGGGGCTCAGTTGTGGATATGCGGATGTTGAGATCGTGAGGGGAGATTATGCATCTATCAATGAGATCAGTGTAGTCTATCATCACTTCTCAGATGATGGATCAAAGTTTCTGTCAGGATCAGAAACAGTTCGCGCCACGTTTCCATCGCTGACGCTCAGTCATGTCGATTGGTATTCTGACCTGACTCAAACTGGAAGCTCAAAGAATACGAAAAAGACAAACTCGGGTGGCTTTCACCTCACTATTGACATTTTGAAGAACATATTTCAGGCAAATGGGACCATGAACACCACAATCGATGGCCATCTCTATACACAGCCTGCGAACGGGACCTGAGAAAACGGGGACAAACAAGCACTCGGTAGCATGTTGCAGGGCCTTGAAAAGCTCTTGTTAGACTTTTTCTATTAATACATACATCCGATTATGTTTCCAAGTGTCCGATGATGGAGATACCTTATGATATGCCCACTAAAGCTCTCCGTAAGCTTTGAGTAAACTATACGCTATGCAGGGGATACTCATCTACCGTATATCTCGGCTTTTCGGCCCCCAGATTGTCGATTACCTGGCTAGGGTGAAAGATATTGAAGAGAATAGCAACAAAGGACATGAGCGTCGCATCAAAGATATAGATCCAATACTCTTTAGACTGCAGTGCTCCGTCTTTCCCAAGAACATATTCCGCAACACGGAAGACTGACCGAACAAGGATAAAAAGGCTCGAGGCGTAAAGGATGAAAACCAGCTTTTCCCAAGGTGTGTTCAGGACAAGAGATCGAGAAGTCGGACGAGAGCGAATCCGCATGTGAAAGACAACCGTGACAACCATGAAGAAGCCAAAGAAGACGATCTGAATGAGCAATCCGCCAACGATCATGTTTTCGCCCATTTTCACGTTATCCTTATCTTTTGCTGAGGCGAGCATACCGCCACCTCCACTCTGTGCCAGGAAAGATAGCACGTCGCCGATGACAAAGACCTTGGTCAACCACTTCGTTCGAATCAGGGATAAGTGGCCTGCATCCAAAAGAACTATCAACCGGCCCAATATCATGTAAATAGACGCGGCGAGGAGTGCCGGACCGAGGAGGAGCAATATCGACTGCATGATATACGGGTTCTTGGTGTAGTCCGGAGCTTCGTTTGCGGAGAGTGCACGGCCGACGTAGCCGAATGCCTCGACTGTGGAGAGTCAGCATTTTTTCATAGATGTGAAGACAAGGGTACTTACAGAGACAGCCGATGAGAAATGGGATAAAGTACCATGTTCGATGTCGGAACATCTGCCATAAGTGAATCAGAGCGGCGGTGGTGAAAATGATGACAAATACGGCTGCCGCTGGTAAAGAGGGCTCGTAGATATAGAACGTAAAACCTGCCATTGCTATTCTGAGGGAGTGATAGTGGAGAAGAAAAAGAAAACGATTGTGGAGTAAGAAGTCTTATGCAAACGAATGCGATTTATTATGTAAGGACAGGTAAATGGATGAGAAAGAGAAGGAAATGCAATGAATAGTAAACAAACTAAAGGAAATGTAAGATTAAAAGCACATAGTGGGAAAACAGAAAAGATTATTTATCTTTATTGCTGAAGTACTTATAGAAAGCATTGAGAAGTTGTGTATTAAAATACGCGGACTTGGCCCCTGAAATCATAAGAGCGCGCACCTGACGCGGCAAGTTCCTCCAGAAGAAGGGGGCTGAACTTCAAATGTCTTTAAGCTTATCTTAAGCCCTTTGACCAGCCATTCAGTTTGCAGTACATGTCAGCATCAATGAGCTGAGGTACGGATACTGCGGATGACCCGTTTGCTATACACGTATAGCCACTACCAGCAGGGATATCTGGACTCGTATAAGTGGGACAAGCTTCGCGTATCACCATCGATGGTAAACGAGCTGGAAATTTGTGACTGTGATAATTCCGTATCAGGGATAAATAATGCGATTTCTTCTCTCAATTGCTTGCTTTTGATGGGCTAGGGTACCGTTCTCTCAAACGACCCCAAGGCTGTTAATATCTGCAGCAGCTATTCCGGCATGCGTCTCGTACCTTCGGCCAGAATTTCCAGCTAGCAAAAGTACAAAAAGGGAGAGAATGCCAGAGTCGGTAATCGCCATGGTATATACGGTATACTCGATACGCTGCTGTACTTACTATTGGGCGGCTAGCAGTATCAATCCATAATGTACCATATCTTGAGCTCAGCCTCATCTCTGACAAACTGCCTTTTTTCACTCAGCCTCTGGCTAATTCACGTCATCTATTTATAGTAACACCAGATGCGCGTTCAAGACACGTCTGAGCTCCATCATTATTAGTTAGCCCACCAATTCCAGAAGTGCCGAAGAAAATAAGCATGGGCCTTTGAAACCGAGAGACTGTACTGCACTGACCGCCACAGAGCCCGTTCGCCATGTTAGTCCATTGCGGCTAGCCAAATAGCATTTCCCGGGGTTGAGAAAACAGTGGAATGTAGGTATAAGAGCGAAGACTTCGGTCGCTTTTTTCTTTACGTTTCTCTTAGCAGCTTGGCGTTCTTGCAAACTGAAATTTCTGTAAGATTCTGAAGCTTGAGACGCGTCTCGAATGAGCCTTTGTTGGCACAACAGCTGCTCAGGCACCCTAGGAATTGCTGTTTCTGGCGCAAAGTAACTCGCACTACCAGTGCCAGTCTTGTGAAATACTTGGATTGGATAAAGACCGTTGTATATCAAGTATATGCCTTGAAAGTTACTCTCGTGGCCTCTGCTACTACAACGTTAAGGCACCAACAACATACGTACTTCGACAACCGCATTGGAGCTCAACCTGCGGCACCTCAGCGTCCTACTTATGGAAACTGATCGATTGTCAACCGCTTGGATATTGATAAGATCTCTACTATACGTTATGGCATGGACTACACATTTCGTAGACTTAGACTCCTTATGTAGGCTCTACTGCTTATCTGCAACTCACTGTCAATCCATGTTGGAAAGATAAAGTGGTAGTATTAGATCATTCATGCCCATGGTACATATCCGCTAGTCCAGCCGACTGGGCGGGTAATGTTCCCGCTATCCGCAAGGACACTCCTGGTGCGGCGAACATCCCTAGCTTCCTGCCCGCACCAATATCGCGCAGGGTTAATTATAAGCTTAATTTAAACTCAGTCAGCTTTTCTAGATTTATCGAAGAAGGATTGAACAGAGTATACCTCAGTTTTGTACAATGTCAAAGAGACTTTGCTCTTGGTTTTCTTATTCTTGTCCCATGCGTCTACAGCAGTTCGACTCCCTTGACCCATCACAGGCCAGCGCACTCGAATCTCTACAGACGCATACCTTAATCAGTACCGCAATAGGTTCCCCGATACAAAATACGACTTTCCAAGTGTACGGTCAAAGTTGGCCGCCGTGGTCGGACTGCCAAGTGATAACAGTGGATCACAGAGCTTGGCGATACACCAAATCGCGGGGTTCCAAGTCGACCTTTATCTTATTCGACAATGATAATCACTTACTAGTATCAAGAGGGAAGCTCAGTGTAACACCTGGTACTTGGCTCGGAGGGGTTCCAATAAATATAAAGGAAGAAAACATGCGTCTCAAGAAGCCTTCTCCAGTAAACAACGATGCATTCTCTTGTGTTTTCAACACTCCTTTCGGGAGCCGCAGCGCTCTCTTATGCTGGAAACAAAGTCCCTTTTGAGGCAGATACTCCTCAAATTGCCGCCAACTTTCCGGATGTAGACCAAAAGCTCTACTCTCCAGCCTTCATCAATCCTGAGAATGTCGCTCCAGGCTTCGCAAATGGCACATCAGCACCAAACTCCCAGCAGACGCTGGAACAGTTCTTGTGGACGCTGGCATCGCGCAACGAGTGGATGACATATCACAATCCTGTCTTCACTTCTGAAGAGGGACGCTCGATTCCATATGTTGTTTTGTCTGCATCAAAATCGCTCTTGCAGACATCGCCAGTAGGTAACACCACTAACAAAGTCCGAGTTTGGCTGCAGGGAGGGGTTCATGGGAACGAACCGGCTGGCGAAGAAGGACTTCTTGCACTCCTCGGTAAAATGGATGCTGAGCCAGAATGGGCACTTGGACTTCTGGAAAAGCTCGATATTATTGTTCTTCCACGATACAATCCCGACGGATCTGCTTATTTTCAGCGTCTCCTCGCGACGAGCTTTGACCCCAATCGAGACCATACCAAGATGGCTTCGCAACAGACCATGGACGTCAAACAGTTAAACCTCAAGTTCAATGCTCATGTGCATCTTGATTGCCACGAGTATGGAGCCCGGAGAGGGTTGACATATGAGAACAAGACATATATCCCCGCCCAGGACAACCAGTTCTCGGCGTTCAAGAACCCAAATGTCCATGCTGATATTCGATCAATGGCGGAATCTCTGTTTGTCCCTGAAGTTGCCAGCGCCTTACGAAAGAAGAACCTCACAACAAATGGCTACGTTGTTGCATCACAAGAAAACGATACCATCAAACTTCAAGACTTTGTCACTGACACTCGTGGCGAAGTCACTGTCTTCCTCGGTCAAGGACTGGCCTTTCTCTCTGAGACGAGAGGAATCGGAATTGGAGATCGCAACTTCCAGCGCAGAACAACAGCTGGTTTGACTGCCGCTGAGACGGTCTTGCAGATTGCCGCTGATAATGCGGAGCTAGTATATGAAACCGTCGAAGAAGCGAGAAAGGACTTTATCGAAAACAGCCACGAGATTATTGTGAGGGACCAGCCGAGATGGATGGAGACTACATGGCCATACCTTGACGCGGAGACTGGCAACATCACAGAGGTTCCAGTTTTGTTCGGCAACAATACTCCTCCCGCGAGTAACCTCACCCGCGCACGTCCCGAGGCCTACGTCTTCAGCAGAGCCTGGGCTAACGCAGCCCTTCGCCTGCGAGCAGCTGGTGTTATCGTGGACGAGCTTGCTGTCGACTTTGAAGGTGAAGTCGAAGCATACAACATCACATCTGCTACGCTAGCAGAAACCAAGTACGAGGGCATTACGTTGACCACAGTGAATACGGAGTTGAGCAAGAAGACGATGAGGTTTCCTGCTGGGGCATATTGGGTTGGTACGAAACAGCAGCATGCAGCCCAGGCCTTTGTCAGGCTGGAACCTGAGAGTCCAGATGGGTTTGCCACGTTTAATATCTTGCCTGTTAATGCAGGAGATGAGTACCAGGTCTATAGAATTCCTTCCAAGAGCCAATAGTGTAAGATAGTGGGATAATGGTATGAACAGATGTATCTATGAATGACTCCCGAACTTCCAAAATGCATTCCCCACAAAACCTGGCATTACGCAATCTATCACTAAATTCCTGGCAGTAATGTCTTTGTGCAGAGGTCTCAAGCAACAATCGAGATAACAGAGCATGATGACTGTCAGCAAGGTTCCATTGGGCATGGCTAGCGGAGTCTCGGACGGCTAATGCGGGATGATGGCTGAATAGAAGAATTAACCGACGGATATTTAAAATCAAGCTATCCCTGGCAAGCGTGTCCACTAGCAGATACCGATGGTACTCTGACAAGCTGCAGATCCCATGCGTAACGGGCGAACGTAGCGATAAAAAATCCCTCCGGGCCGACTTAGCGCATTGAGAATTATTAAATGCAGCATGCAAGTCTGAGCCACTGCTTTCTATCTAGGACCCCAACTGAAAGTACCAATACAGATTACCAATCAAGTGGAACTGTCATAGCTACAGATAATTCTTTGTTCATAACTTCAACTATCTCCATCTAACAAGCATCTACTCCGTTTTCTACTACGAGACATACATCAACCCAACATCACAACACAATGTCATCGACACCTTCACCCCCAGCCTTGGTGATGGGCGGAGCAGGCTTTAGCTACCAACTGAACCCCAATCCCGAATCTCTTCCTATCGTCGACATCCTCTTGCGCGCCTTCGAACTTGGCGTGCGCACTATTGACACATCACCATACTATGAGCCCTCAGAGCAACTCATGGGCGCTGCATTATCAGATCCCCGTATCCAGTCGAGATACCGACGGAGTGACTATGAACTCATGACCAAGGTTGGCCGCATTAAGGAAAATGAGTTTAATTACTCCCCCGACTGGATCAGAAAGTCTGTTGCCAGGTCACTAGAGCGATTTGGTACTACGTACTTGGACGTTGTCTTCTGCCATGATGTTGAGTACGTCTCCTTGGATGAAGCTGTCACTGCTGTCGGTGTACTGCTGGACTTTCAACGCGCTGGGGTCATTCTGCGGGTCGGAATCTCGGGCTACGACATTGACACCCTGGCCGAAGTCGCTAGACTTGCCCGGGAGAAATATGATCACCCTGTCGACGTTGTTCAGACCTGGGCACAGCTCACTCTCCAAAACACGCAAGCTGAAACCCGTGGTTTTGATCGTTTCCGCGCCGTTGGTGTAAACTCAGTATTCTGCTCTAGTCCACTGGCTGTCGGACTATTGAGGACTGGCGGAATCCCCCTTGGACTGACAGGCGATTGGCATCCTGCGCCTCAAGGACTGAGAGCTGCCGCAGCTGAAGCCGCTGAGTGGATGGACAAGCACGGAGGTGAAGAAAATTTATGTTCCCTGGCAATGCAATATGCTATTGTAAAGGCAAAGCAGAATTGCACTCCCTCGTTCTCGGTATCAACCATTACAGGAATCAGCACCCTTTCCGATCTTGAGCAGAATGTGGTTGCAGCTAAAAGAGTGCTTAAAGCTGCCGGCGACTCTGAGAATTTACTGGACTATACAGAGCTGGACTCTCAGTCAGTGGAGAGCAGACTGGCGCTTTGTGAGCGTGTTCGCCTGATGTTGGGGGAGTGGCTAGACTATGACTTTACTGGTAAGAAGCCCAAGACATTGGACGGGAAATCCGCTCGGGAGGTGAAGATGCCAGGTGCTGTGAGTATCGCAGCAGCAGATGATAGAGATTTGAAGCAGTCTGCGGCAGTCGGAGTGTTGGTGTGAGGGGCATGCACATATACATATCTATTTCATATTTAGTTCGTAGAAGAAGCAGACTATCTTGCTCGAGTGTCTATACCACAATTACTATACGCATTTGCCTATTTCGGTGCTTAAATCATTGAAACCACCATGAATATATTTTAATTACACCAACTACCGCTTCTACTACCCACCCGAAAGATAATAGGCATTCTTTGCTTTGTCTAGACACCAGGAAGCGGTGGCGAGTGTGTATTCATAACTATCGCCAAAATCGTAAACAGAATGCTAGAGCTGCCTTGTTAAGAAGATGTGTAACTGCTGGGATGATTTAACTGGTAATAGCAACCTCAACGGCAAAATTAATGTTAGTAGTGATCTGCAGCATAGCTGAGTGACGTGGAACAATTTAAATTATACGGTCCGGCGGTGTAAAATTAAATTATTATTAACCTGAAAAACCATTACATTGCTATCTACCGTGATTAAAAGGGCTCAAGAAATATCCTCGCAAGCTCTAAAACGCCTTGACCCTCGGTTGGTTGATAACAGCCTCTGCCTCCTTGCTTGTCCAGCAACTAGCATCGTTGCCAGGAAATGCAAACCTCACCAAACTTTCTGGCTTCATCTCCACGCTATATCCAGGCGTCAAAGGCGTGACATAATGCCCATCAACAATCTCTGACGGATGGTGGAAATGCTCATGCAGATGATCCACGTACTCCAAAACGCTTTTCCGGCCGCTGATGACAACGTAGTCAATAGTGCTCAAGTGCTGCGTATACTCTGGTAGTCCTACGCCGCCCGAATGCGGGACAATGGGGACCTTGAATTTGGCAGCGAGCAGCAGAATCGCCAGGACCTCGTTTACACCACCCACACGGCATGCGTCAGGCTGGATGATGTCCACGGCGCCTGCTTGGAGGAGCTGTTTGAACATGACGCGGTTCTGGCACATTTCTCCTGTTGCTACCGCGATGGATCCGTGGGTTGTGTTGGTCAGACCTTGGCGGATGGCAGCATGTCCTAGAATGTCGTCTGGAGACGTCGGTTCTTCGATGAACCATGGTTTGAACTCTGCGAGAGCGTTCATGTGCGTGATAGCTTCAGTAACGGACCAGACCTTCAGTGGAGAGTAAGTAAAGTGATCTCGGACCTGGGAGTTGGGTCATACCTGATTTGCATCCACCATGAGGACGTTGCCGTTATCATAGCCCAGCACGTCGCGAGCAATCCTCAATCTCTGTCGGTCTTCCTCGAGATCTGTGCCAACCTTGAGTTTGAAGTACTTGAAGCCCTGCTTCACACTGTCCTCAAGTAGCTTCTTCATCTTGTCTTCTCCATACCCCAACCAGCCGGCACTAGTAGTGTACGCAGGAACCGCACGGTTGTTCAGAGCTTCTTGGATCCTCTCAGCCTTTCCCTTCTGTGCTGCTCTCAGAATTTCCAGGGCATCGTTAGGACTCAGCACGTCAGAAATATAGCGAAAGTCAATGCATTGGATGACCTCTTCTGGCGTCATGTCCGCAACAACGCGCCAGACAGGCTTCCCTAACGTCTTTGCCCACAGGTCCCAGATTGCATTGACAAGGGCTCCGAGAGCCAGATGTATAACACCTTTTTCAGGGCCAACCCAGCGGAGTTGTGAGTCTGAGGTTAAGTATCGCCATGTTTTACCCCAGTTTTTAGTGAGCTCGGAAAGATCTTGGCCCTGTATTAACGGAGCGAGGAGGTCAATAGCACCGCGGACGAGCTCATTTCCGCGGCCAATTGTGAATGTCTATGGATATCCCGTCAGATTGAGTCCAGTACAGATGCTGGAGTGCATTGCATACCATGCCATGACCGGTAAAATTGGGGTCGTCGGTGGTCAGGATGCAAAATGCGGCTGAGTAGTCTGGTGAAAGATTCATGCCGTCTGAGCCGGCCTTGTCCAGTGAAGTCTTGATGTGTTGTTAGCGCTTGTGAACCTGTTATTTCCTGAATAAGTACTTACAGGAAACCGCACATCATGTGAGGTAATAGTCTTGATGATAACCATTATTTCGTGGATATTACAGGGTGATTTTTTATCAAGTTCAAGCAGATTTGTATGGCAACACATGTGTCTCAGTCGCCCTGATAGCTTTGTGTTTTATACTTGAGCTATGTGTGACTGTTGATTTAATCTCTATCTCCACCTAAATCCCAATCTAGGAAGCGTCAGGTAAAGTACAGTCAATGTGTTCTACCCAGTACGACTAACAACAAGCCATTGATTTATCTTTCCCAAAACGGGTAAATAACTCCTCGATGGACAAAGTTCTACCACCATAGTGGAGAGTAGATAACGCCTTTTTTCCGATGCTTTGAATCCTGGGTGGCTGACGATGTAGGGTAGTGAAGCACTTTGCCGAGAACAGGCTAGTGTTCTCCCCCTCGCTCTGGCAATTTGATGATTGGTGCAGTTCCCCGCCGTCGGATAAAATAAGTCGCTCTAGCATTCCGGCGGTAAATTACTCAACACCCAGACCTCGCACGGATACTTTCTTGTCTCCTTAATTATCCTGATTATAGTGGGTGCCTCCCGCAATGTTTCCAAGCAGTGGATAACGATAACCATGGATCCTCATCATAATGAACCGCGTCAACATGCCAAGCGGGATCCACTCCCTGGGCGCAAGAGAACGAGGCTTGCTTGTGACAGATGCAGCACTCTGAGAGTTCGCTGTGATGGTCAGCAGCCGTGGTAAGTGCCAGATAAGCAGAACTCCAATCACAAACCGAAAGCTCACATTGGGATAATCTAGCCGTCGTTGTCAAGGCAAGCGTCCCTTGCATGAACAAGGGAAAGATTGTGCTGACGTATTATTGGTCTAGAATACCAGTCAACGTGTCACTATACGCGAAGTATCGGTAAGCGTGGTCGTAAACCAAAGTCAGCGAATCGAGTGCAGCAACCACAGCAGGACCGAGAGCCCGACTCTTCAGAAGCTGATTGTGATGTTGAGCAAAACACACCGCATCCACGGCCAGAGCAGAACGGGACATTTGACGTGCAGGGAAGTCCTGGTCTCCCCACGAATCCCCATGACACAGTCTCGTCGCATTATTCATCGAGCCACTCATCGCATCATGATGCTGTATCTCTTGACATACCAGCCGAGTCAATACCGGCACCGACCTTCGATCAGCTGTACCATGTAACCGACATACAGCCTTCTTATCCTCTCCCCGATTTCGACCTCGCAGTCCATCATGGCGCTGACTCTGTCCACGAGTCGCCCGCCCGCGAGCGAGCGTCAACCGTCACACAGAGCTTGCCATCTCCTGGATGTCGTTACAAGTGTCTTGAGCCAATCATTCCCTTGCTACACGGCATCATCGACGCCAGGCTTGTCTGCGAGTTATTCGAGCTCTACTTTGTTGAGCCTGGGGGATCTTTATTCAAATCTTCTTCTCCATATGTTCTAGCACACGTCATGCGAAAGGAATCACTGCTTCGAACCGATAACCCACGAACATGTACGCCAGCTTTACTGGTAACCATGCTGTGGGTAAGTGCACAGACAGCAGAGAGTTCCCTGTTTCTGCTACCCGGCCAGAAAGCGATCGTTTGTGAAGGGCTGAGGAAGTTGATGATGGGCTTGATTCAGGGGAGGGATCGTGATGTTTGGAACAGAACTACCAGTCAGTAAGTCTTTCTCTTTCTTGGGATCTCTACCAACACGTATTATTAGGTGGCCCCCTTGTGAGAGATCTTGAGTATGCAACGACTGGAGATCAAAATCGGCAGGAGTACCATGTCGGATCAACCTTTATCGTCTCCCCACCAGTACCTCTAGTTGACGACGTCCTAATGTTCATCCTCATCACCATCGTCTCTTCAGGCGGGGACTTCAAGACAGACTGCCTCCGATGGTGGAATAAGGCACTACGGCTGTCTCATAACATGGGACTAAACAGAGAAGACTCACCCGAGAACAGCTTTACACAGTCGGAGACATCTCTGTGCACGAGTCAAACAACTTCTTGCGGTTGTAGGCCCTGCGAAGCTTCTCGCACAGGCTTGAGCATAGCGGAAGTCCGAGAAGAGCGTCGAAGAGCATTTTGGTTAATCTTTTGTCTAGATCGTCACTTGGCTCTATCGTACAATGCGCCACTGCGCATCCTCGACGATGAATGCCAATTGCATGTGCCGCTTTCGGATGAGGCTTGGGCAGCATTATCGACGGGACAAAACCCTGTCGATGCAGCCTTTGGTAATAGCTCACATTCGGCGGATTTCGGCACTCCAACGCGTATCACAGGGACTGGGTTCTTCGAATACTTTCTACCACTCATGACAATCCTTGGAGATGTTATTCAACTACACAGACAGAAATCCCATCCAAGATTTGGCAGTATTCGAAGACCTCAGGTTAATGGGCATGAGGAAGAAGACGACCCAGCTACGGCAATGATAGAGCAAGTCATGGCGCAGTGTGCACAGAGCATAACCGACCTGGCCGGTGCATACCAGGTCGATGCCCTTGATGCCTCAACTATACCAGCGAGTCAAGTGCGCACGCCTCAATGCGCGATATCACCGCAACAGAGCCACGGCGATCATTCCAGGACTTCAAATACCGCCAGCCACGCCTCATCACATCGTCAACATGCGCAAGCTCAGCTTGTCACTGCATACAGTACATTCATATTGCATGTCCTTCATGTCCTTCTCCACGGGAAGTGGGACGCCGTTTCGATGCTGGATAATAAAGATGGCTGGATACCATCTGTAGGCTTCATGAAGTGTGCATCTCATGCGATAGCAGCGTCTGACGCCATGTCGCGAATTCTGATGTGTGACCCGGAGCTTTCTTTCATGCCATACCTTTTTGGCATTTATCTTTTGCATGGAAGCTTCATCTTGTTGCTTTTCGCGGATCGAATGCCTCAGATTGGACTGAACGAGTCCGTCGAAAAGGCTTGTGAGATTATTATACGAGCGCATGAGGTTTGTGTTGTCACTTTGAGCACCGAGTTCCAGGTATATTTCCCCATGCCATCTATCGAAGCGGCAATTTTCTTGAACCCTTCAGATACTAATTGTCATATGTAGAAACGGTTCCGTAAAGTGCTTAGGTCGACCCTGTACAGCGTGAGGAGTCCTGCGACGTCTAACTTGGAGGAGAGTAAGGCTCGCCGCCGAGCATTATCTTTGTACCGATGGAACGAAGGGGCAACTGGGCTGGCACTTTAGTTCCTAGTTGTCGCTCAATAACACTCCTTTATAATTTGAGGACTAAAGACGGGAGTTCTCACATAGGCAACGAGACGCAAATCCGTTGTAAAACATGCGTGATCAGATCTGTGACTTGTCTTACAATAAGAGCCCTGACCACTAAGACTAGAGGGTGGCGGGTGCTCTAAGTTGTGAGGATGTGTTATCTTCAGTCAAGACCTGTGGCTAGGCTGAGAGCTCTTATCACCACACAGAACGTAAGGTGATTGATGACTTGGTTCATCGATGAGACAACTTCGGATAGTCATTAAATTCCAGTGTTGGTAGAGCAGCAGCAAACCAGTATTAAATCACGGTAGGAACGTCCGCAAAAGGATAAGTTCAATATAGCCACTTGAGTTTATTATTGCCAAGGAGCATAAGAGTACCAGGAGACAATCTCAGTAAAGTAGAATCGAATGAGCTCACTACACCATGGATACCAAGCCGACCAAGAAGAGACGTGATTCATCAGGCCTTGACCTCCCCAACCACTGTCTCATGGCGCTGCTCATCCTCGCTGCCCTTCTCTCCCCACTCGGCAACACTAGATGGCTCGTTGTGAGTGTTCTCAAAAGCATCAATACCCTTCTTGTATCCAGGAAGAACATTGACGCAGAAGGGAAAGGTCCAAGCAGCCACAAAGAATGCCAAAGGAACAACCATGGCCATTCCCGTGCCGTGTCTGTCCGCAGCCACGCCAGTAAGAGGAGGAACACAAGCACCACCAATAACTCCACCAATGATAAAGCCACTACCGCGCTTCGTGTGTCGGCCGAGTCCTCTCATGCCAAGAGCGACAATTGTTGGGAAACAGATGGATTCAAAGAACAGCACCACGTAGAGCATGGCAATTCCTGTATCACCTCTCTCTGTAATCGCAGGGCAGAGGAAGATAACACACATGCTGAGGAAGACGAGAAAGATGTGGCGAGGCTTGAAGTACTTCATGAGGAAGACGCCGAAGAAGCGACCAACAGCAAATGCAGCCTGTGCACCTGCAAAGAGCTTGGAACCGGTGGAATCACTGGTATTCTTTCTCGTTTCGGTGGCGTAGTTGATGAACATGCTAGCAATACCCACTTGAGCGCCACAGTAGCAGAACTGTGCGAAGGAGGCGTGGAAGAGTCGGTATTGCTTTCGCAGTGGCTTATCGTGAGTGTCCGAGTTGGAGGATTCGGCTTGTCGAGCCATATCTAGATTTAAGTAACTGGTGTCAGATTTGAAGACCTTGAAGTTCGCTTGAGGCATTGAAAACGTACCGGCATCAGTGATCTCAGGGATGTTTGAGAAGAAGAACAGAGTGGCGAGAAGCAAGACGAAGACAGCGATGGAAAGATACACCCACTGCACATTTGCCAATGCTTTTTCATCATCAAAGTTGAAGAACACATAAGAGCCTAGAACAGGTGCAACGACCGAGCCGATACCGTTGAAGGCTTGTGATAGGTTGATTCGCATTTCGGCATATTTGGGAGGGCCACAGACTACTTGGGATCAGATATAAAGACAGCAGGATATTCATTGCAAAGGCTTACCAGTGATGAAAGGGTTGGCAGCTGTCTCAAGAGATCCAAGACCATTGCCGATGATGAAAATGGCGGCACAAAAACCTCCAAAGGACTTTGCCTTGATACATGGAATCGCAATAAGGGCGCCGATCGCGTAGAGGCTGAGTCCCCAGATGAAGACGGCCTTGTAGGAGTAGTGTCGCAGGATCCACGCGGCGTGGCCGAGAGAAGCGAGCGGGTATGCACTATTAGGGCGCCATCGTTAGGAATGACGAGACAGAAGACTGTAAATGAGACGAACCCAAAGTAGGCAGCTTGCAGTCCAGCAGATCTGGCTCTATCAATATGCAAAGTCACCTGGAAATGCTTGTTCAGAGTGTCCAAGAGACCATAACTAAAGCCCCAGAGGAAGAACAAGACTGTGACAAGTGCGATGGGCCAGACAGACTCGCGCAAGGTAAGGTCTGCGGCTTTGGTCACCCTGTCGTCCGACACTTTGAGTGACCTCTTCTTGAAAAATGCTCGAACACCCATATTGACAATTCGGATTTAGTTCAAATCGGAAGATATTCTGAGAAGACAATAAGATGCAGAGTCAGAGAGCTAGCTGACTGCGGTGATGGAGAGGAGCTGCAGTATGGAGGCGCTTGAATTATTTATATCCACTTCACATGTACATCTCGAGCAAAGCTACCCCATGGGGAACAGGGAAGCTTGGATGGGGAACTGTATCTGGGGTAAAACTCCCAAGACTGGGGGTTAACCCGCCCAATTGGGTTATTTGCTTCAATGTTTCGAGCGGGGGAACAACAAGCTTCCCGACGGATAATTGCACCTCGTACTCCCCCTCCCCCGCTCATAAACAAGATCACGCACTAGCTTTGCAGCCATGTCACCCGACAATACATTTGGAATGACGATTGGTATCGCATGCCTCCAGTGAGAAATGGTGAAAGTTGGGGGTTAGCCGTTCTGAGTATCCTTTTGTCGCAATGTTTACCGCTGCGATAAGTCTGTAGCGTGGAGAAGGGATAAAGCGCATAATTGCAATCCAGAGAAGCTTCTGGATAGGAATCAATTTTGCCCCCAAGGATGTAGACAACGGCATCCTGTCTATCTTCCCCCACAGAAGTATCCGAGAAGCTGCCTAGTCGATTGGGGGCCATACGTGAGAAACCTTCTAAGGATCTTACAGGTATTGTCTATCGTATAAGTTGACACAATTAGCGGCCCCTCCTCAGTAGTTATCTGATTATAAAATCTTTCGTTATCTAAATTGAACTTTCTTCCAAGATATCTCACGGAAAATACGTATCGGCAGCCAAAATGTCTGACAAGCCTAATCGTCGCTTTGCCCAAATTATCAAGCTCAAACCCCAACACATTGAAAAATACAAGCAACTCCATGCAAACGTATGGCCTGAGGTGCTCGCTCAGAACGAGCAGTCTAATATCCGAGACTGTACGATATAGCCTTCTCCCTCCTGTCCTGGAGTCAAACTTGGGAAGAGAATTGCACGACACTGACAGTTCATATCTATTACCGTCTAGCAGATACTATCTTCTATGACGACCAGAGCCATTATCTCTTTGCCACGTTTAGATATGTCGGCACCGACTTTGCCAGCGACATGAAAAAGATGGCCCAAAACCCATCTGTGAAGGAGTGGTGGAAAATAACTGATGCTCTCCAGGAGAGCCTTGTTCCTGGGGCTGTGAGCTCAGAGTCGGTCGAGCCATCCTGGTGGAAACCAATCGAGGAAGTATTTTATCAACCTTAATGGAAAGATCTGTCCTCGCACTTATCGTAATAATAGTGCAGAAGGGAATTAATAAAAAAACATTAAAAGAAAAATGCTTAAGATGATAGAGTTGGCGTTGCTGGATACTTTTTATAGGAATCTGCTTACTTCCAGGGCATACATAAGATCGAGCTTTAATATAAATCTTAGAACCAGTCAAGGCCTACAGCCAAGACTCTAGTCTAGTGAGATAATAAAGCTACCGGCATGCTTGCCTTGACCCAAGTGCGTAGGAACTTTAATACTTATAAGTTGTACGCGTGCCTGGCGGTACCAGAGAATATCATACCCTGCTCTTCTAGAGTAAGACTTGATTCCTGGCATAACTGGACAGTTACATCACGCCAGCGTTCCCACGCATTCGTCATATTGATGGTACAGACAGGCCAATCACTACCAAACATAATCCGCCTCGGTCCAAATGATTCGAGCAACACCCTGAACCATTTCCCCAGCACCTCGCAGATCTCGTTTGTGGAAAGACCATTAACTGAGTCGCCCATTTCTGAAAAGCCGCCAGAGAATTTGACATAAGTGTGCTCATCTTGGCCCAGTTCGCGCATTGCGTCACGCCAGGCGATGAAAGTGATATCGGAGTCAGAATTTGAGTCGGTCATGTCAGGTTTGCAGATATGATCGAGCACCAAAACCACTCTCTCATTCTCGAGGGCCTTCTCTCGTGTCAATTTTGCAAATGCAACAAGGTCTCTGATCTGCTGTTGGCCTCGTCGGTGCAAATCAATACACACGTCGAAAGTGAAGTTACGGCGGCCAAGGAGCTTTGTGTTCTCAATGAAATCATCTTGGAGCATAGTTCCGTGTGGTTCATCTTGCAGTAGATATCGGAAACCCTTTACCCTTGACCACGCCAATCCGGCAGCTTCTTCCGCCCTGAGCAGGTACAGTTTCATAGCATCTGCGTTGCTGGGAAGCGGTGCCCAAAGCACGATTCCCAGGCATAACTTTTGATCTTCTGCACTGTGTCCTTCATGAGGGCGCGGCTGTCCTAGGGCGATACGCTTGATCCAAGCCAGTTCGCTGAGAGGTACCCTCCACCCTGAGCCGTCAAGCTCACCGTATTTCAGATCATTCTTCCGGTCCGTCTCGACGAAAATGAATCCTGACAAAGAAGGTTCAGATGCCGTTGCCTCCCGGTATTGGTCGACTGAGTGCTGACCAGCAAGAGGATGTTCGTTCGTGTACCAAGAAAGAGAACCGGTTTCGGACGATGGGAATAAATGGATGTGAGAATCGATGACTGGAAGGTGGTCTTGAGATTTCATTGTGATGGATAGAGAGTGGCTAGTGGAGCGGTAATCTTGAACGATTGGGAAACAGGTGGTAGTGGCAAGTAGAGAATAGCTGCCTTATTAAGCACATAGCAGATAACCCGCAAAGACCATGTCAAACGTAGGGCTTCATGTAATCCAGCAGCTGTAGAAGCTATGCCATGTATTTAGCAGCGTGCTAGCCCCACGCACGTCGTATTTGTCTAACAATGGCTAGCGCGGGTTCGTATGGGGTGAACATACATTGACCCGCTCGCCGATCAACAGCCGCCTGGCTTATTTTCCCGTTGCATATTTGCGCGGGTAATAGGGGAACGGACAACCAGGGTAAGAAATGACTGGAATTTGCCTAGTAGCTAAGAATAAGGACAAAAGAAGCCTGCGACTTATGCAGCGCATTTAGAACCCGTTACAATGGGCAACATGCAGAAACTGCCAAGTAGACATATCTTACTGTCACATTCGGGCCAAGTTAATAGAGTACATGCGTGTTGAATTTAGACTGATGATAAGGTTGTAGATACTAGCAAGCAGATGTTGAATCTTGCTTCTTTTAGTAAGAGTACATATCCATGGAACTTAGTTGCCAGTTTTGTACTCAATCTTGATGGTCCAGATGTACTTGTCTCCTTGAATGACCTTGTCGGGCAGCTGTACCACAAACGATCCGTCCTTTTGGGCGACGTCAAGCACTGTGCCATCGGCACTGCCGCCTATAGCAGTCACCTTATCTCCCTCGACCCAAGGCACAGGCTCTTTGATGACGAGTGGGGATGACGGCTTGCCAACATGGTGGATGTAAAATGCATCTGGCGCCGTAGCAAAACGGAGTGGACCAGACGTCTGGGCAGTTGGCCAGTACCTGGTGCCGAAGATTCCCTCACCGTGACTCTTGATCCATGCTCCGGCGTCCAGGAGATTGAGCTGTTGCTGCTTCGGAATGGTTCCGTCCGGCTTAGGACCCATGTTCAGCAGGAGGTTTCCGTTGTTGACAACATTGTCTATCAAGGTGTTGACGATTTCCTCGCCCGTGAGGTACTCATCATCGGTTGTCATGAAGTTGTATCCGAATGAGAAAGGATCGAGGCCACGGTTGCTCTCGAATTTGCTGGCCTTGAAAGAGATCCCGGCATACCTTAAATGACGTCAGCTCGATTGATAACACTGCAGAGACGAATATGGACTTACTCTGGGGTGCTATAATCTCCAGCAGCTCCGCAGCGATCATTAAAAGTGACTTGCCTGCCCTTATCACGAGCCCAGTTTAGCCAAGGCGCAAGGACATCTGGAGCCTTGTTGGGACCTCCGATGTCACACCACAGGATCTCGGTCTCATACTTGTAGAAGAGGGCTTCGATCTGTGGGTTCTGAATGTCATCGAGAAAGTCATCGACTTCCACGTATCCCGTATATTCGATGCTCTTATGAGTATAAGGATTGGTAGGCGGCCGCCCGTAATAGTTTCCCTTGTAATGTTGGTCCCAGCCATACTTGACATAAGCTGGATTAAACCATTCTGGCATGCTGAAGTAAGTGCCTAGGATGTATCAGCAAGCTGGTCGTACTAACAGGCGCCTATATAAATTACTTACCTCGGCGGATCTTCGGGTGATTGACTTTGGCAGCATCGAGTAGCTCTTTTAGGAAGTCTCGCTTTGGGCCGTAGTGAACCGTTGAGCGCTTGCTGACTGAGTCTGGGAAGTCGAAGAGCGCCCAGCCATCGTGGTGTTCTGGACAGACGACGTTATTACCCTGCATCTTCATCTCCATGAAATGACTCACTTGTAACCGGTACGACATACTGCGCTCCCGCATCGGCAACCAAATTCATCCATTCATTCGCATCAAACTTGGCGGCGGTGAAGTTGGACACGAAATCGTCGTAGTTGAAGTTCTCGCCATATTTCTCGCGGTGGTACTGGTAGGTTTCGGACGGAAAGTCCGGTTGAGTCATGCGGAAACCATACCTAATTATAGTGGATTAGCATAAAGTATCGACGAGCCATAGGATCTCACCCACCACTCGGCATAATCCTGTTTGGGTCCTGGCTTGTTTCCAAAGGCCGGGACGGAGTAAAGGCCCCAATGGATGAAGATACCGTATTTGATGTCGTTGAACCAATCCGGGTTCCAATGATGGCTGAGGCTGCCTGACGAAGCCTGGTAATCACCAATTCCACACTCGCCAGAGAAGTCCTTGGTCGACTTCTTAGGATCCTCTTTCGAGCCCCATGTCACAACCGCCTTGGCATCGCATTTGGTTCCGGCTTTCACTCCCGCCTTGTTCTTGACACCGACTTGGACAACAGCGCTTTGCTTCGGTCCCAAGCGAATCAAGGTGCCGGGAGTGGTAGTCTCAAGCGATGAAGACTCAACGCTGACTTCCAAATCGTCGTCCCAAGTCAGAGAATTCTTGTCATCTGAATTGGTGATGAAGAACTCGACGACCTGTTCATAGTCACTGCCTTCAATCCACTTCGAAGTAAGAACGGGATTTCCAATTCCGATAGAAGCTGGGCTTGTGGCTGAGACTTTGTTAGTCAACCTTTGTTCCGCAGCGGCCACGGACCTTTAACTTATTACCTCTTTTGCTGTGCTTTAGAGACACGGCTCCTACAGAGGCCGTTCCCAGGGAAAGGACAGGGCCGAGGTGCGAAAGAAGACGTATAAGCATCGCTGCTTCGATGACAAGAACAATTGAAGAACCATGGAGCTATTGAAAGCTGATGATGATTGTATGATTAGTGCAGATGTGCCAGAGCTATATATAGGCAGCCATCAAGAATCCGTATAGCTTCCTACCAGCCAAGGAAGCTTAGTAGCACAAGTAGACCCATGCCATAACGTCCAGTTGACTAACACGGAGATGGAGATCAGGATCTATGCCTTGGCCAATCGGTTTTTTTCTTGGATACACGATAAACTACTCCCTGTAGACACTACGGAAGCTTTGGTCAATATCATATTTGTCTTACGATGTGCTTTGACGCAAGGTGTAGACAACCCCTGCATAAAGAGTAAAAGACCATCCTTCCCCGCACTTTCAATTGCTGGGATTCACGAGCCACCAGAGGATCTACATAGACCTTCCTTCTCTTGTCATTCACTTACGACCATTTTGATCATGCAGTGCCATGTGACGCTGTGTTTGTCTCCCGCACGTATTGGAAAAAAGACCAGGATTTCACCATGTTGCCCTCCTTGAGGAAGTCCTAAATTTGGATGTTGTTATCCGACGCCTATATGTGGATAATCGGAATACCTAATATGAATAAGGTTACCTATTAGGTTACTTTAGAGGCAGTATGTTTATTTTGAACTGAGATAGTCACAGCAGCAGACTTCTGCATAAGATAAGCAGAAGCTAATAGGTGCAATTATTAGTTGACATGAGGCTTGAGCAACTAAGCTGGGGCTGGCACCGCCACCAATAAGCGACTGCCAAGGTATCATCCGACATGCATACAGCCAGACGTACTGTGAGTATATTCCCGCAAATCCATTCCCCTCACGCCTATAGTCCCGCCTCCACTGACGAGATGAGGCTCCTTAAAGCGCGAACACTTGTTGAGACTCAGCGTATTTCTTTTGTAGAATTTTACGGCGATAGACCGAGATATGCCATTCTTTCGCATACTTGGGAAACTCACCAAGAGATCACTTACCAGGATTGTAATCGCGAATCGTCCAAAGCGAAGACAGGATATGACAAGATTCGCAAGACCTGTGAGCTAGCACTGGGTGACGGGCTCGACTACGTGTGGATTGACACCTGTTGCATTGACAAATCCAGCAGTGCCGAGTTGACTGAAGCCATCAACTCAATGTTCCTGTGGTATCAGGAGGCAGCTGTCTGCTACGTGTACCTCGTGGACAAGTTCGAAGGGTCGTCGCTAGGAGACTGCCGATGGTTCAGCCGCGGCTGGACGTTACAGGAGCTGATAGCGCCAAAGTTCATGTGCTTCTTCAACAATTCATGGGACTGCATTGGTAGCAAGAACAGCCTCATGGGCCAACTTGCAGTTATCACCCCAATCGACCCCGATATACTTCGTCACAATGCTCCGATCTCATCCGCTTGCATCGCAAAACGGCTCTCTTGGGCTGCTGGCCGAAAGACCACTCGTGTCGAAGATATGGCATACTGCTTGCTTGGGATATGCAACATCCATATGCCACTGCTCTACGGAGAAGGCAAGATCGCATTTAGGCGCCTCCAAGAAGAAATCATCAGATCTACATACGATCTGAGCCTTTTGGCCTGGACGCCACCGGTTTAATCGGATGTGGTGGAAGAAGAGTACTGCGGCTTTCTGGCCGATTCGGTGAACCATTTCGCTTCTTGCTCCGAGATGTACTCCGTCACGGACTCCCTGATGGACGAGGGCGAAATCAGCGTCTCAAACAAGGGCCTCAGGCTAATGGCCCGAGTGTGTGTTCTGGACTACTCAGATCAGGGTTATAGATACGTGCTGAAGCTGGATTGTATGGCTCCCGGTTTCGAAGGAGACTTTCTGACAATACCCATGCGTAAGGTGGGACCCAACACTTTTGTGAGGGCCCATAGCCTCTGTGAAGGCGATTACTCCTTCCACCTTGAGACTGCATCTTGGGGCGAAAGTGCGTTTTACACCGTTACCCTTCTCACCACGATGCCTAGTCTGGCCGTACGATCGCCGTTCTCCGTGGCTAGAGGGCCGGACCTTATCTCATCCAGTCGACTGACGTTGGTTTCAATAGAGCTGCCGTCGGATATATCGATAGTTTACGCAGTCGAGACACCTGTCAAGTTCTGGGACGCAGAAGACAGGGCGTTCTTCGGACCCCATGGCTCATATCAAAATTGGGGTGCGTTTGTGCTTGAGACAAATACCCTCTTCATCTGTTTTTGGCACAAGGTAGACGGTGAGTGGGTTCTGGAGGCGAGTCTTTTAGACATGTCGAGACCAGAAGTCCACAATCTATGGAAGGACCTTTTTCTCTCGGCAGAGCAACTGGGCTATCAGCAAATGATCGTTCGGTATATGCTGAACAGTATTGAGGAAGAAATGGAGTCTTCTGTAGAGACTCGACTTAAGGATAAGAAAATTACACTGTCGTTTAAAGTTTGGCGTGCCGAGAGTGAAAATCTGTGCAGCGGTCCGCGATGGAGGGTTGTGTTCAGCAAGACAAGCTTTGTTAGAGAAAGCTCTTCTGAGTCAGAGCTGGATTAAGATACCTCTGATTTTTATCAGGCAGGGAGATTCAAGTCTTAAGATCGTGTCAGTCGCAGACGCAAAAACCACTTAAGCCGATTTAGTCTCATAAAAAGCTCAGAGTACGTCTTTCTCTATATTGTGTTTCTAAGAATAACCAGTAGAATTACTACATATAATTGTCAATAATTATAAGGGACTTTGAGTAGAAGATAGTAGTTCCTCGTGTATACAATACCTTTAAAGTAGTCTATAAGATACTTCTTGATACACTAGTGTGTGTCCTATATAAGTCTGATGCAAAGCTTTATAACTCCGATGCTTGGAGGAACGACCACTACTTAACCAAGTACAGGAATAAGAAGCCTGTTACCACCATTCGCACTAACAGCAGCCCCATTAACCCACCGACCCTCTTCTCCCGCAAGGAACCCAACAACATAGACAATATCATCAGGAACGCCAATCCTATTTCCAGCGGTTGTGTCCCTGATCTGCCCGTCCAGAAATCCCGGGGGCATCATGTGCTGACTGGCCTTGATCGAGTCCGTAGCTGTAAGACCAACAACGACACTGTTGAAGGTAGCGTTTTTATACTTGGAAAAGTTCTCAGCGAATGATCGCGTGTAGCTCTGGAGAGCGGTCTTGCTGGCTCCGTATGCAACGGTTGGATCAGCGTTGCCCTGGTAGGCCAGAACGCTGGAGATGTTGATCACACGGCCCCCATACTCAGGTAGATGAGGTAGAAGGGAGGTAGTGAGAGAGACTGGGGCGTAAACGTTGGCTTGCATAATCTCGAGAAAGATGTTCAAGGTCGTGTCTTTGATAGATAGTACCTTAGTATGGTCGGCCAGGACGGCGTTGTTGACGAGAATATTGATAACTGTGGTGTCCAGTCGCTCTAAGGCCTGTGCAACAGTTTTAGGCCCAAATTCGGGATCAAGGGCGTCTGCCTGGATGGCCACTGCCTGCTTTACTCCGAGCTCTTGACATATCTTCAGGGTTTCCTCCGCAGCCTTAATATTGCTTGAATAAGTGATGGCTAGCTTGGACAAGCCTTTGCGTGCCAAGTTGATCGAGATCGCTTGTCCAATGCCACGGGAGCCTCCAGTCACAATGGCGGTCTTGCCATCCAGTGACTAAAGTGCATCAGAAGAAGGAGGGGCGACGCATTTTGATGGATTTGTGTGTGGTTAGTGTTGGTTTGGTGCAGAAAAGTAGGTTCATTGATCTGATTGTTATCGAATCTCATGGTGACTTCTTGTATTTATAGTGATTCTAACTGATGTCCCTCTGGTCTGATGAGCCGGAATTAGCACATCTTCGATGCCGATACACAACAACTTCAAAGTCCGCTCGCTGAAGTCAACTACGAGTTGTGAGTGGAGCGGAAAAACTGGCGGAGTATGATGCCATAGCACAAACACGGTCAAGTACGGAGACAGTGGATTGTTCAAGGAACCTTATTTTGTCCCTGGTTCAAGCACTGACCAATCATGAATCTTACAGGACCAAGTAAGAGGCAAGTCAGGTTTCTTAGGACCCAAGGCACAATTGGGACAATCCTTTGTCTCCCATGTTCTTGGATTCTTCTCACCATCCGACTACAACGATTACGATGGTACGCATGAGGACAATGAGGTTACAATTTGTGTTTCAATTAAACAGCTGGTAACAAGGCTATTGGAACACTCCCTTTCACAAACAGTAACGAATATCTTTGTTCTCCCAATCGGTCTCGTCAAGATCGACTTGCCTCCCGTGTTCAAGTATGAGTCCATCTGAAACAGGCTTAGGTCCATACTCCTGATTCCTTTGGTTATTCCATTTTGCCATTATCTGTCTCATAGAGATGATAATAGCAATATTGAGAACAAAGCAAGCAACCATAATATTAAATGCCGTCTGCAAGAAAAGATTAGTAGAGGGTTACAATTAGTGAAGAGTTATGCAGAGCTTACCTTATAAGCAGGCGCTTCTTGCGCGATAAACGTGAGTGACCCAATAATATATCCAGTACAAAACCCAATAAATAACATCCCATTGACCGTAGCTTTCTTTGTATGCCCCGTGATGTTACTGGAAACCAAACTAAGAATTGTTGGGAAAGCGCTAGCGTGTGCGCAAACTAGCCAGAGCCCTCCAAGGCGGCCTGTCTTGTTGGACTCGGGAAGAAGCTTTACCATCAAAACCCCGGCCAAAGATATGAAATTGAGAAGAGAGATGGATAGGCATCGCGAATTCTTCAGAGTCATGGAAATGGCCACAGTCATGATGACAAAGAACAGAAGAAATGCGCCTACCGACATAGAAAGAAGTTGAGTTTGCAGCACGCTGTAACCAAAATCCTTGATTATAATACTGCCGAACTATGATGAAACTGGTCAGCGGTGGCTCAAAGCGGTTGTCAAGGTAGAAAAGGTCTTGTGTATTTTGCATTACTTACTGCAGTCATACCACCACCTGGAATAGTTGAGAACACACAGATGAGAAAAAATAACCAAGACCTAGGGTCCATGAAGGCTTCTCTCATCTGTGCGTAGTTCCACTCTCCTGTTTCGACTGAATGCCTTGCTCCCTGGACTCTTTCAAAAGCAAGTTTCCTCTCATGTTCGTTCAGGAACCAAGCACTCTGGGGATTAGTAGGCAGAAGCCACCAGACAACCAAGCCCCAAATGAAGGTCACTGCTCCGAAAATAATAAACAGGAACTAGTGGAGTGATTAGTTTTTGTATTGCAGATTGCTTCTTCTCTCAAACCTGCGATTACATACCTGCCAGGCTTTAATCGCACTGTTGATATGAGAGATGCCATACGCAATGATACCGCCTATTATGTATGCTACACTGGCTCCGCAGTACCAGAGACCGTGACGCAAAGCATGTTCGGAGGGTTTGTACCAAGTGGACGTAATTATAGTAAAGCCTGGGCTGATAGCAGCCTCAAAAGCCCCGAGTAAGATACGTAAGACAGCAAGGCTGGCAAAGCTCTTACCGGCGGCCATAACCATTTGGATACCTGCCCAGACGAGACTAATATGACACGTCAATGTAAGTACTCAAGGATGTAAGAGGGCATTCGGGGGAGGAAAGCATACACCGTAGCGACGACGACTCTAACTACTGAGAATTTCACCAAGAGAATTGAAGATAGAGGACTGGCTGCGAGAAATCCCACGTAGAAGAAGCTCGAAATCCAGGAGTATTGGGTACCACTGAGGTTCTGCAACATTGTTATTAGCGTTCAAGTTTCTTATTGATATGGGTATAGGTTGACTTGCTGCATCCTGTATGATGCCCATGATTGCAGTATAGCCAAGGGACGTTTTATCCAGATACTGGAGCAGATAGAGAACGAACATCAAGGGCATCAAGCTGTAGCACTATTAGATCATTAGAAAAAGGTAAGCAATGGGTGACTTACTGTAAGTCAATCTTTCGAACCAGCTTTCGCTCCTCGGCCGGGGTCATTATGAAGGTGGAATTTGTCTCTCCGACACTGGCGCTGGCATCCATGGTCGCAAGTTCTATTGCGGCTTTGTTGGGGCCAGAAAGGTTGTGGCCTTCCTTCAAGTCCATGCTGCTGTTGATCAATGATGTTTTAATAATTTGTTAGGGCTTCTGAGGTGTGATGATTTAAGAATCTCGGTGGAAGTTGTCTTGCTCTTTATACATCAATCTGCCAGGCGATACAGATACCAATAGATAAGGAGTGGCCCTTGACTGGGAGATGCTTGGCGGATACCATGATCGCCAACTATCTAGTGGACTACTGAGGTTCCTCGATTGTAAGAAATGTTGCCCCGGGTACATGTACCCATATTTTGAGGACTCCGATTGGCCGGGTACAAGTACCCGGCTACACGGGATACATTTAGACGCTTCCCCAGATTCTTGATCCCCTCGAGCTAAACGGGTACAAGTACCCGAAGTCCACTACCCCAGATCTCTTCTCTTATTTGTGGATCGTAGAAAATGTACTTAGAGACAGGAAAGACCGTCCCTATTATAGGTCATAACTCGAATCGTCAATCACCTACATTATTCTTGTGCTGTTAAGAGTACGAATCAACTCACTACATCATGGACAAAACCCCTATGCTCCCCGAGCAGATGACTATCCCTTGGGCCCCCCCTCCACGGCCTGGATTCATTTTCAGCGGGGCCAATATCATCGACCCTGTCAAAGGCACCGTGCTAGAGAACGCAACAGTCTATCTCCGTGATGGTATCGTCAAATCTATCAATGGCGATGCCACAGAATGGAGCGACGATCCGTCGGCTGTGAAGATGGATTTACGCGGAAAGTTTGTTTGCCCTGGCTTGATAGACTGCCATGTACATCTCGCGGCAGTTCCCGGAATGAAGACTGTTGAGGAACTGAAGAATATGAGCCTTTCAGTCTCGCTCCTACGCCAGCCACAAGTCTGCAAGAATATGTTGGAAAGGGGCTTTACAACTGTGAGGGACTGTGGTGGTGCTTTGACCCCTCTTAAGCTTGCTATTCAGGACTATGTTCATCCAGGACCAAGGTTGTTCATCGCTGGGCATGCATTATCTCAAACAGGCGGCCACGGAGACATACGAGAACAACTAAACGAACATGAGTGCTGTGGCGGAACTATCCAAGGGATTGGCCGAATCATTGATGGTGTGCCAGACTGCCTGAAATATACCAGAGAGGAGCTTCGCCAGGGTGTCGACTTCATCAAGATCATGGGTGGTGGCGGTGTGGCCAGTCCAACGGATAAGATCGAGCATGTCCAGTTTTCAGATGAAGAGATTAAGGCTATTGTGACGGTCGCGTCTAATGCAGGCACATACGTGACCTCTCATGCCTACACACCCCAGGCAATCCGACAGGCAGTCAATCAGGGAGTTCTGGCCATTGAGCATGGGAATCTCATCGATAAAGAAACCGCTGATCTCATGGCTGCCAGAGGAGTCTTTCTGACCCCCACGCTTGTTGCTTATGCAACAATGGCAAAGTTTGAAGGCTTTCTTCCCCCTGATTCGGCCAAGAAGAACAGGGAGGTATTGGAGAAGGGATTGCAGGCCATCAAGATTGCTGCCGAAGCTGGAGTAACCATATGTTTCGGAAGTGACCTCCTCGGGGGATTGCACTTTGCGCAGTCCCACGAGTTCGGCCTCCGATCTCAAGTTCAGAGTTCGCTTGAAGTTCTGCGCAGTGCGACTATCAATGCTGCTCGATTGCTAAGGCAGGAAACGTTCTTGGGTCAGGTCGCCCCTGGTTTTGCTGCTGATCTTCTGATCTTGAATGCAAATCCATTGGACGACATTACTGTTCTGGATACACCCGAAAAGCATGTATTGGCAACAATCAAAGACGGACGAGTCCACGCATCCAGATGGTCGGAACTGGAAACGTACTTCAACCGACCTAAGAACATTGCTTAGCTTGTACATTAGATTGAGAGACGTATTAAATTCTGTTGAGAAACCAATGACCCATTGTCCTCGTGACATTAAAGGCCCCATATGTTGCGTTTGAGAACAATTCAATGATGATGAGGCCGATAGTGATGAAAACAATGGACTGCTCACACGGCAATGAGGAAACGGGTTTTTGCCCCCAAAATCTAATTTCCCACGTTAAGTCTCAAAGATCTATTGGAATTCGCCAATCAGACCTATCGGATTCATCCCCTCGCAAGCTTGAAAAGAAGTGTCTAGGCAACCTTAGTTGGTAAATGTTTCACACGTGATCGTTCTTAGTTTCGGCGAACCATAATATTAGCCCCTCCTCTGAAGTCAATCCTCGCCACCCATTGAATTTATGCGAGCCATCACGGCTTCTTCTTCTTCATATTCTTCCTGAATCTCACCGATGATCCCACGATCATTGAAGAACATTTTCTTCTTGTTCCCGAGTCATCACAGTTGTCCAACTTGCTGAGTCTACGATGTCCCCGTCAAAGAGACATCGCCCGCGCGTTCCTTTAGACAAGCGAAAAAGGGCCGTACGCGCATGTCTTTCTTGCAGAGAAAGCAAGAAGAAGTGTGTAATGATCTCGGGGTATCAATGCCAAGAGTGCACACGGTATGGCCTCAGATGCACTTTTGAGCCGATTCTAGAAGATCCCGGCAATCACTTGTGCGACGTTGTGTCGGAACCACATGGGTAAGGCTCGCTCGCACCCTAGATATTATCCACTCCTTTCATCCACCTGTACAAGTTGCATGTACTGATCTTGTGATGTGCAGATCGACGGTGTGGGATAAACTGGCAATAGACGTTTCCCGAAGGTTACGGGAGGAATATCCAGACATCAAGCTCAATTCTGAACAATTCTCAATTGTTTCAAATCTTTTCAGCGAAGCTGTCCAGGAGCGTGGACCAATCTTATTTCCCCAAAGCGATAGCTCTATTGAACAATCATCTACAGCTTTGGGGCAGGTTCCTCAACCCAGAGTTGTGTCGGGGTTCGAAGTGAGCGACCTGCCAGTCAGAGGGGTCAAAGGTATGTCCAAAGTTGATTGTGAAAGTAATGGGGTATGATTAACTTTGCTGGCAGATCATGCGCCTTCAGCATCCCATGCTAGCTTTCTGGCTGCTGTTTCAGAAACTATCCCCCCAGTTTGCTCAACAGATGAAGACGTACGTAACATCGGGCACTACAGTATGATTCCTTTAGTATGTTCTGACCAATTATACGCAGGATCGCTCCTATACTAGTAGCCTCGCCCAGGAAGACGACGCATTTCTCATCAACAATATCATTGACCAAATTCCTCCTCGCGAGGTTTCTGAAGCTTTGGTTACTTTATTTTTCACATTTCTGGAGAGCAACTGGTACTATTTCGACGAGAAGAGATTCTGGGGATTGCTTACCCATTTGTACGCTGATAGAGCTTCTGCGCAGCAACTGCACCCTACCGATGTTTGCCAAGTCCTTCTAGTCTTGGCTCTTGCGAGCACATTCAAGCACTTGGCCGAGCCATTCGAGTTTGCGAATGGAGAGCGAGATGTTCCAGGAAGCAAGCTCTTCGCGAATGCCACCAGGCTATTGTCAAGAGTAATTGCAGCGAATTCTGTCGAGAGCGTGACATGTTTCCTCTTGATGTCGCTATACCTGCTTGCCACTGACGACATTGAGCACCACCATATTTATCTGGGATTGGCCCTAAACCAAGCAGTTGGCCTGTCAATGCATCGTGCAGGGGTAAAGGCCGAAGAGACGCCAGAAGCTCGAGAGGTCAAAGGCCGAATCTTTTGGACTGTCTACACTGTTGAGCGGTATGCTAGTTGTAAATTGGCCTGCCAAAATGTTTGTCAAAGCTAACAATTTGTACAGTCTGACGTCTGGTGTCATGGGCCTTCCAACAATGCTCCAAGTCAAGGACATCAGCGTTTCGCTGCCACAGAAGCGAAAAGATCTAGATGGAGATAGCGACCAAGCTGTAGATCGCCTGATTGCGATAATAAAGCTGACCATGGGGATGGACGAGATTATAAATGAAGGGTATGAAGCAACCTTTAGCTTTCACCATGCGAAAAAAAGCACAGTAATTGACGCGAATATCCAGGCCCATTGAAAAGCGTGCGAGTACATATGAGTGGGCCTTGTTCAAAATGGAATCCCTCAGAACGCCGGCTTCGATGGGTGTCTCCAAGACCCTGGCATCGTCGTTCCGAGCCGATGCCCACCTACAGATAATCTACCAAATGATTTGGGTAAGCCTTGGTCGCAGTGCCACATTACGTACTGTTCGCCAATCGCTTCAACCTACGTCTGTCTTGATGTCTCCGGGAGACCAAGAAGCACATCTCAGATCACAGAACTTGGTTGAACACTGCAGAGAGGCAGCCACAACAATCATTGACTGGATTAGTCAGTTGCATCACCGCGGCCTACTCGCCAAATATTCGTTCACAGATTTCCATACATGCAGCTCTGCCACTATTATGCTCCTTCTGTACTCTATCCTTGATCCCAATCATGATTCATTACCCATAACACAAGGCATAAATGCTCTGCATTTTATGGCCGAAGGTAGTAGATTGGCCATGAACGCACTACGACTTATCAGACGCCTACAAGAGACCATTCAAAAGTCTATTGGTGTTAACATCTCTGGCTCTGCAATTAGCCAGGCTTCATTATCGCAGATGGCATCGAGTCAGGATTTATCTGAGACTCAGACTATTGATGGCTGTAGAAACATTTCCTATGATTCTACTGGAAACTATGAATCTCATGTTTTACCTAACAGCCCAAGCTTGTTTCCGGATTTAGAACCATGGTTACTGGAGTACTCCGATCCGTACTCAATGATGTTCGGATTTGATGGCTCTTGCTCAGCATTTAATACAGACACTCCTTACGTATAAGCTTAAGGAAGGAGAATATGTCTCTTACGCTAGGCAGTATCATATATGTATTTAACTAGCACCTAAGCGGTATGAAGTAATTGCCTAACTTACAAGCGCTGTTTTTCTTTTATAATAGTAATGAAAGTCTATGACACTTCATGTTTATTCCAAAGTCCATTCAAATATAGCCGTGACATTCCATAATGAGTACGCACAGGCAGAAGGTACCAAAATTTTGGGACTCGACTTTATAAGCTTCGACATTGCTGGGGAAACACTGTGGCGTAGACCGCGAGGCCACCTCAGCGCTAGCCACTACCCATTCCAGGTGGCGATTAGCTTGAATCAATTCCGCTGGCACTCGAAGTACACGGCTTTAGATCCGGCAACAATACAATGTTCTTCAGGGCTGCAGATGGTCTTGTAGGCTCTGCGCCCGAGCTCTTTGGATTTTCTCTAGTCTAGGAGATTGATTCACGGCCCAGAGCGCTCAATATCTGACACTGAGGAAAACTCCACGGTGCAACCCGAGCTTATCAACCAACGGAGAGGGGCTGGACTTCGCATCTATATCGATGGATTCTTTCAGATACACTAAACAAGAAGACGTGTTACGAATCCAAAATTCTCTATTGGTAGTAGAGTATCTCTGACTTTTATCATGCAGGGGGGTATGAACGTTGGAGTTGTGTCGGCCATAGAAGTTGTCTTAGCTGGTCTTGTTGAAAGAGCAGTTGGCATATTCCCCATTGATCCGAGGCTTGATCAAATTGTCAATTGACGATTATCAGCAGCGCACCAAACTCGGGTCAGGTGGTCTGTGGCCAGCATGACTCATACCGGCGTCGCCATCACTTGCGTCAGAAGCCTGAACCTTAACCTTGGCGACAGCGAGTAGTCATTTAGTAAGTAAAATTTACTTACGCCTTCTACGAAATTGTGCTCAAGAGCAAGACAGGCTAGGGCATGAAACGATTCTCGGGACCTGGATCCTAAATGACACAAAGACTTATCATAAGCTTAGGATACCTTTTGTGTTGACAGCCCTAAGTTTTGCTCCCCGAGGCCAGATTGGCACAAAGAATAGTGTTTATGGCCCAAACTCTACAGCCATTGCCTATAAAGCCAAGACTTTTCAGGCCCACGTCCGGCTACGACAAAACCTCCAACCTCCACTTCACTAATCACTGCACAAACACAAGATCGCGTCGCTTGTCACTGAACAGCCATGGGCCTCCTCGACGAACTCGAAGCCATGGCGCAGGCCGCATCAGCATTTCAGGACGACAACATCCTTCAATCAACTATCACTCGGTGGCAAAAGCTGTTTGGATACTCACTCAGAGCCAGGAGATGCCTATGAAGGAAAAGCGCAGGCTTCGGGCCGCTAACTTCTTGATCAAGCTCGAAGCCCCCTTGAACAGTGTCCAAGCCGTGGTTCAAGCAGCAGGTCTGTGGTGTCCATCCTCGAGTGAGGTTCTTGCTGCCGCCGACCTATCTGGACAATCGTGCTCATTCTTCAAGATCAACGGGATGGATAAGCTAGCCATTGAAGGATGGCTAAAAGAATATCCTCACCTCGATTTTCAACCAACCATTATTAAAAACCCCTATGCACAAAAGGATCTCTCGCCCACTTCTTTATACCCAACTTTGGGTCTCGATATAACACTGCCCCGGTTTCGACCAGGACCAGCAGCGACACCTCGCCCTTTACAAAACGAATGCCCAGTCTGGTATTTCTTCTACGGGACGCTTACCGATCCGTCTTTTCTATCGAAGCTCTTTGGTTCCAACTTCCAGGCTGAATACCATGCAGCCACTATTCGAGGTGGAGTTTTGAAGACTTGGGGAAGGTATTATGCGTTGGTGGATGATCCAAGTCACACCATCTTCGTCCCTGGAAAGGCTCTTCTCGTCGAGACTCGAGAACAGGAGGAGCGTCTACGGGCATACGAGACGAATTCTTATGAAGTGGTTCGATGCTGTATCGAGATGGGTTTGGAAAAACCCATGAGTGGCCTGACATTTCGATTTGTTACAGATATCATGGACTAGTGGAGCGGCCATGACGGCGCTTTTTATTGTTGTATTATGACATATTAGTTGCCACTTAGACTATGAGCACATATACATCATCAGAGATCCGAATATACGAGTCCTGAGGTGTCTGTTTAACTGCATCCCAAGGCGCTAACAAATAACCCCGTGAGGACTGCCAATTCAATCAAGCAAGATAAGAGAACCTGCAGAGCGTCCATTATCTGACTTTGTAACCAACACAAGAAGAAACTGATCCCTCGGGACCTTCGCCAGAGCTGGATACTTATCGTCACGCTTAGGTCGAGTGAGACGACCTGTCCAAACCCAGTTGTTTCCCGTCCAACTAACAGGGGATGTTGGCTCACCATTGGCAAAAACATCTAAGCCAATTGAGGAGTCATTTGAGTCTGTCAAGCAGCAAGATCCCGTCACCTTGACTACTCGAACATCTGAGTCAGCTGAGTCCTCGCTGACAGATGTAATAGAAGCTATGCCGAGAGTTGGTGTCGCAATAGCAGGAGATGCAGGACTGGGGAGAGTAATGGGGATTTCATCTGAAGCCAGTGACGGAGCCAACGGAGGAATCTCCCGATGATTCGTGGCTCTCTCGTAGGCAAAGGCATAGCTCAGTAGGTTAGAGTCATCGTACGCTCTGCCGCAGAAAGAGAGCCCGACAGGCATCTTCTCTTCTGCAAGGTTACCCATAGGCACGGTTATACAAGGAACTCCAAGATGCTTCAGCGATCGCCCACCATTTGCATACTTGACTCCATCACGTAGCGCAGACATCATCGACTCATAGTTTTCATCCGAATCAGCCAGCGCAACATCTCCATTGGTCGGGAACACCACAGCGTCGTAGTTGTTCTCGGCCATCCAATCCTCCAAGTACTTCTTTCGCATGGCCTCCAAAGCCTGGAGCGCCTCCCGACACCCAGGTAGGTCAGCGAGGCTCTTGTCTCCCCAGCTCTTCACTGCAGCGACCATGTCTTCGTACCGGACCTGATTCTGCGACTCGGTGTGCTGAGAGGGATCATCCATTGGGGCAATGTGAGGGTGAATCTTGTCCAGTTCCACGCCAGATGTGAAGCTTGGTATATCTTTATCACCATTGCCGCGGAGGAAGCTATTCCAACTCAAGGCAATCATCTCACACCGTTCAATAGCTGGCCAATCCTCTGGTAGATTGGGAACATTCATGCTCTGACCAGGAAAGTCCTGTCTGGTGTAGTTCTCGAACAGGGGGAAATCAGTCTCAATGACGGTGGCACCGAGCTTCTCGATGTCTGCGCGTGCTCTGTCCCATAGCGCCCGGACGCCCACAGAGCACGCGTTCTCTGGCTTGGCACCTTCAACCCCAATGAAACATCGAGGGACAGCCAGTCGCTTGTTTCGGAGGGCGTCTGGGTTGGCCAAGGTCAGATAGTCTGATGGTCGAATGTCGCTAACCTTCGGGATTGGAACATATGGTTGTGAGCGCCAAAAGTCAGCATCGCCAGCAGCGTCATCGTCCGCGACAACAACGTTAAGAACTTGGAAAAGGTCATCCATAGTTCTTGTGTGAGGAACGACCTGGTCGCAAGTCGGGTACAAAGGCCATAGCCCACGGGGAGGAATAACACTGCGGGAGGGTGCATAGCCAACCAGTGCGTTATTGGATGCTGGTGAGCGACCTGAAGTCACGGCCTCTCCAGCGAAGCCAAAGGCAGCAAGACCCGCGGCGGTAGAGACACCACAGCCATAGGAGGAACCAGATGCATAAGCAGTGGGCATATACTTCTGATTATATGGGCTCTCTGACCGCCCGTATAGTCCACGCTGACAGCCACCGTCCGCCATCGGGGGCATGTTGGTCTTGCCAAGGACGACAGCGCCGGCTTTACGAAGCAGCTCGACGATAGCGGCGTCACAGGTAGCTTCGAGCTTTGCAAACGCAGGCGACGCAGCTGCGACTGTCATGCCTTTGACCTTGTAGCTGTCTTTAACCGTAAAGGGGATACCCTCTAGAGGTCGCGGCGGTTTTCCGGACGCACGGTAGTCGTCCGAGGCCTGAGCTTCAGCAAAGACATCTGGGTTTATCACAGTAATTGAGTTGAGACAAGGACCTCGACAGTCATATCTCCCAATGCGATGCAGGTAAAGGGCGACAAGCTCAACACTTGTGATGGCTCGAGTATCCAGCAGATGTTTGAGATCGCCAATGGTGGCGTCGAGTAAGTTAAGCGTGGTTTGGCTATTCATTTTGGATGAATTGGAGGAAGAGTAAGGAAAAAATAACAGATGATCAAAACTCAAGATCTTGGACGAGGACTGTGATAATCCAGATGGAAGGCATCACTTATATACATGCCGCTGCAGTCTACCAACATACTTTCCGAGATTGACATTTCGGTTCTGGACCTGTCTCCGAGAATGAGTTTAGGGTACTTCGGCATTTTCTTCGGAGAAGGCCTGCTTAGCAAAAGAACGATTGGCTCCGAACTTCAACTTCGGAGCAGCTAAGCCCTATAGGGAAGGTCATGGCGATTGTCAAGCCCCCACGACTGCGGGGAATGTCCCTACCCTCCATTGATCAGTGATGTCTTCCGAAGTTGACAATTCAAGTGAGCCCTTTCATGTTCGGGAGCCACTCAGTTCGCGGTTCTCCTCGCATCCGTGACATAAAATGACAGGGCCCGGAAAAGCCGCATGCTGTTGGACATGCAAAATTAGGCATGTCAAATGTGACGGGGCACCAACGGCTTGTTTCCAATGCACCAGCAGAGAGATTCAGTGCCACGGATATGGATCGATGCCTATATGGCTAGACGGAGGCCCAAATGAAAGGCAGGAGAAGCAGCGCATCAAGCTGGCTGTAAAGAAGAACTTTAGAGAGAGAAAGAGCCTCCAGGCACGTCGACTGAGAGATCACAATCGGACCGCAAATCAAGGACAGAGCCTATCAAGCATCGCTGAACAAGGCAATCAAACTGGCAACGCTGCTCAACGTAAGTGTTTTGTATCGCGATGGAGAGCTATGCTCACGTCATCAGCAAATGCCATCTTAAGAAACGAGCCATCGCCAATCTTGACTCCTCAATCCTTGCAGAGCCGGGTCCTCTCAGGGCAGTCATTCGCCGAGCCACTTCACTACGATGAAGCCAGTCTCCTGATGCACTACCTAGACCATGTGTTTCCATACCAATACCCTTTTTTTGACAAAGCAAGGCTGTCTCGAGGCTGGCTGCTATGGCTTCTCAGCAAAAATGGGCCTCTCTATCGAGCATCCATGGGCCTCGCAGCGTTGCATCAGCGATCATTATTAGGCAAGACAAACAACCATCATCTTGAACTAGAGTTCCATACCAAAGCGGTCAGGCAGTTACAGGACTTTCTTGTGTCCATTGATATCAATGAGCTGCGGCCTGAGAACGAGACTCTGGTCGAAATTATCACTTGCGGTATCGCTCTCATCAGCTTTGAGGTAAACTTGTGTCAAGTTGACCAAAACGAGTGCTAAAAGACAACAGGTCCTTCGAGGCAGTTCAACAGACTGGCAGCCGCATTTGAGCGCCATGTCCTCCATAGCAGCCATGATGCATAATCAGCCTCGACTTCTGCATTCTGTAGATCAGCATCCTACCCCTCTCTTCGAGGGGAAAGCCAACGCCGCCATGGCTTTTCATCTACCGGTCCTGCTTTGGATGGATTTATTAGCCTGTGTAGCCACGCGGGAGGCACCGAAACTTCCATACGATGAATGGCTAGGACCTAACTGCACATTCCAGCTTGCACATATAATGGGCTGCCACAACTCAGTAATGAAAGGCATAGGAGACATCGCAACATTGAGTCAGTGGAAGTCTGATGGTGCCGAAAAAGGCACTCTCGACCTTGAGAGTTTGCAGAAGAAAAAACAATTGATTGAAGATGAACTGGAGAGCGTCATGGATACAACCCCTATGGCCTCAATGGGATCTCAAGGAATCTCTTCCATGATCCAATCATTCAGTCACATGAAGTCCGAGCAGCGGCCTGAGCAAGATTCTGTCACTCGCATATTTGCTGCTGCGGCATTGTCTCAGCTCGCTTCTTTCACTGCCGAGGTCTCAAACAATATCTCAATGACTGTAGTGAGGAGAAGCGTAAGCCGAGTGATTCTAGAGATTAAAATGGCACCCCAAATAGTGTCCCCTCGGCACCTGAGCTGGCCGATCTGCGTTGCTGGTTGCCTGGCGGATCAAGACCAACAGCCATTCTTTGAAGCCTTGCTGAGCACTGTACTATCTGAAGGAACTGGTATGATAGGGAACTGTGGAACTGTTCGAGATATCTTGCGAGCCTGTTGGAGAAATAAGGCCGAGCAGCCGGATCAACAGTGGGACTGTAGTAGTACTATGAAGCAGTTGGATATCTACGCCCTTCTCATATAAGGTCAAAAACAAACTTCCTGGCTTCAAAAAGCCTTCAGGGTTGCTCTTTCATTACCAGGGTCGTATAGGTATATTAAGGTGATTAGAACTAGACTTAAGCTGTCAATAATTGCTCATAAAATCCACCAAATCCAAGCTCCTTATTATGCAAATGGATCTCAAGAATCCAGTGCCTCTTATTCCCATCCTTGCCAACCGTGTTCATAGAGTTGTTATTCCCTTTCGCGATGTAAAGGGTAATCTTGTCCTTAGGAATGCGTTCATGCGGAAAAGACCCGACAATATGTCCCGCAATCGGCGCACCAAACTCAAAACCCTCCTTCTCAGCAGCTACCTTGGCAATATTGTAGAGTTGTTCTCCTGTCATGTCTGGATTTTCGCAGTACTTGGCTTTGACGTCGATCCAGATTGGCTCGAGGGCGTCGCGCAGCTTGATCTTGTTAGGGTCGCTTCCCAATACAAAGGTGCGGCCAAAATCAGCCTCCCACTCTTCAAAGACAGGTCCAAGGTCCACGACGAGGATGTCGTCTTGTTCAATTATTCTGTCGGGTGGGTTATCCTCGAATGGCCTCAATGTGTTGGGTCCACTGCGAATCACTCGTTTATGCCAATGAGTCCTCACACCATGACGCTCAGCACCGAGAGCATGGATTTCGTTGTTCAACTCTTTCTCGCTGATGCCAGGGCGGATGAGGCTTTTCTCAATCTCATCGAATAGCTCGATAGCCTTTTTCTCGGCATCTCGAAGTGAGGCCGCGCGTTGTTCTTCAGCTGACATTTGTGAAATTGTGACTCTTTTTGGTAGAATAAGGTGTGACAGGACAACGAAGGTGATTGTGATGCGCTGGACCACTCATAGTGATGTTATTTGTAACCGGTAGAAAGCTGACATAACCAAAAGTTGTCGGCGGAATGATTATGCGGTTGTCTGTCAATGGACTGGTTTGTTCTAATCGCCATATTTGGGATAGGGCTCTCCGCTGTCGGACTGCCTTGGAATATTTCTGCGCCCTACGCGGGTTTAAACGATGTTCAGCTTGTTCAACCTGTTGCATTAACTGGATAAGTCACAGAGATCAAGTCGGTCAAACTGCTTTGGTTATAATTCAAGATAGTAGCAAAAGGCAGCGAATACTCCGAGGATCCCGAGTACCCATCAAGTTGTCAGTCGAAGCAACAACGGACATCTTCGTGTTTAGAAGGGAAAGCACAGCACATTGGAATTGGCGCGGAGAGATCGGGGTTGTATTTGCCATATCGAAAGATGCCACTAGTAAGATCTTGAGATGCACAGTTCAGGAAATGCATATCAGAAGTAACAACAACATGGCTCTTAAGGACGATTTATTTGCTGCCAAGTTCTACATGGAGTATATAGTGTTGTATATGAACGTTGATTGCGACAAGATTGCATTGTCGTTTGATACAAAAGATGTGCAAAAAGCAGAAGAGACCTTCCCAGGAGACGTCTCATGCCATCGAGGGTATATAGTCTGTGGTGAAATATGTAAGTGTCGCACTCGGAAGGACAAAGATAAAGGCTGGCGCCTGCAAGGAAAGATCGGACGAGTTTTGGCCTCCATCTGGGAGTGAAAAGCATGAACAGCGATGATAGGATCATCAGTCCCACTGAGCTTCGAGCACCTTGGACTCCGGTTCCCACTGGTTTATGGGGTCGTCGTTGGGATATCCGACGTATTGGACGAAGTATTCAGTTCCCTTCCCGTTCTCCCTGCGGCGGTGAGCATACAGAATTCGAGCGGGACACGTCTCCCTGATGCCTTGTGCATCTCTTCCGCCAACCTTTTGCCAGTAGGCCAGGAGCTTTCCTTCATCGCGTTCATGGACAAGTCTCTCGTCAACCCAACCCTCCCATCGGGCCCTGGACTTCGAGCCCTTGATAAACAAGGCCACGAAAGGGCCATCCTTGTCGCCAACAGTATCGACCTTGTGCTTGAGAATTAAAAGGTTGTGATGGACGGATTCCATTGCTGTCTTATGTTAGACTCTCTATGCGGTATCTAGAGCAGAGTATTGGGACTTACGACTGGGGGTGATAGTCCAAGAATTGGGAGAGGAAATGTTATGGGGCATTTCAGATGTGTCAGTAGTGAGGGAGTTGCTGCTGCTGTACTGTGTATTCTCGAAATAGTAAGGGCAATTAATTATGATAGACGGTTGGTATTGGTGGCTGTAGTATGAAAAGGAGATATATAGTGTTGGAGATTCTGAGAAATGTAAAGACAAATGTCGTTGATGGTGATGTTTGTGTTATTCTGGGCACTTTCAGACCAGATTGTTGAGAATAAATGTAAAGTTCTGAAGAATGGTGAGAATGAGAAGGAAGATAAAACTCGTCAGGACTCGGGGACAAGGCGAGCTTTTATAGCTGTATTGCCAACCTTTGCTCGTGACTGGGCTCATTGCCACCCCACAGACTTCTGTTATTGAAGTTATTTGCGAGATCACACGACGATATCAAAGTTAAAGTTGAGTAGCACCATACAGAGCAGAAAGGCAGGGATTTCTTAACTCTCAAGACCGAAAGTTTAAATCGCAGAGTGGCCAAGAAGCCTTGACATCTCTGTCTTCATTGGACATCTATCAAAACGCGATTGTAGCTCTATATTCAGAGTTGGGGCATTGTATACACCGTGGTCGACCCATTGGCCAGAGTTCTGTAAGACCTTTCGGTTGCGAGAGTCTCCCATGTCGATTCAAGTTTTCATAGAGCTTATTTTAGGAACGTCTATGTTAACAAGTACCAGAGATGGTCGTGTCACAAAGCTTACCTCATAATCAGGGTTCATGCAGTTCCAGAACAAAATTATATACGCAGGGTCGCCTGGTACACACAGTATCTCATGCATAAGCTTCAGGGGTCAAGCCAATAGATGTAGATGTTTTGTCACAACCAATTTCTTCGATGGTTGATAGCTGTGTTGCATCGTGCCGTGACTATTTGAGATTTCCCTAACTTCCTCCTTTGCCACTCGCTTGGTTTGCAGTATTCAAAGTGGAAGCTGAGCCTGAAGATATGGGTCTGTCATGGGAGTCAGTCTGGGAAGCGAAGCCTTTCCGCCTTTCAGGAGCCATCACCCGCAAACATAAGCTAAACGCTAATGAGACTGAGCTCATAGCCTAGTGTTGCATGCATAATATGCTCGATGTTTAATTTCTCCACCTGAGATCAAGTCTTCATAAAAAGTTTGGACACAGAAGCCTCGGGATTGCCCTATATGACGATGACTATGGTACCTCAGACTGGGCCTAGGTCATCTTCCATAGAGCAGTAGATCTTCGTTATTCCACTTCACCTGAATTTGCTACTTGTCTACTGCACTACGGCCCGTTCAGTAGGTCTTCATCAGGCTCTAAATATGGTCACCAGGATTCTATTTCTAGGCGCATGAATGTCAATTTTACACGGAGATTCAAGAAGTTATTGGGCAGTGCAGCCCTTGTTCACGAGAAAAAAGGATTTGCCCCAAGAAGAGGCAGGGACCCCGAATAGAGAATAAAGTTCTGGATATGATCAGTATCGATCAGGAGCTTCTCTTCGTTTGAGGCTTTCTCGGAGTCTACATGGCTAGTACGGATGGAATCCTGGCAAGACCTTTCTCCGTTCGATGCCGGGAAGTTTCTGAACCACGATTGTCTCGGCAGTATTTTAATTCCGACCCGGCATTTATTTATCATCCTTTGCTCAATTAAGGGGCTTTCTATCCGCACAGCCGCCCGTCTTTGACTAATCTACATTATTATACTGCCAATTCTTTACTGTTATGGGTACCACGCAGTTTCATAAATAGTCTCTGTACCTCCCGGAATATCTCTTATCATCCATCATCTATCTCTCATTGATTGTATCTGGATAGACATACACCTTTATCAACAGAAGAAGCAAAAGAAACAAAACACGAAGACCATGGCTATTATTGCTGTCGCTGGAGGCGCCGGAAAGCTCGGCCGCGCGATTGTTGAAGCGATCGTCGAAAAGGGTCAGGATACCGTGGTGGTCCTGGCTCGAGAGGTAATTATATCACATTACAAAACCTGACAGGAAGAGATCTGACACATGTTCCAGGCCAAAGAGTTACAAGGAGCGAAGGTTATCGCTGTCGATTACACCGACGTCGATAAACTTGCTGCGACGCTCAATACCAACAGCATTGAAATCGTCATATCCACCATCAACGCCTTAGATGACGTTTCGGCCGAGCTGAACTTGATCCAAGCAGCGGAGAAATCAGCATCTACGAAACGATACATCCCCAGTATTTATGGCATACAATACACTGAAGAGTCAGTGCTGCAATGCCATGTCACTCAAACCTTAGAACAAGGCTAACCTTCGAGCGTAGGATCGCATCGTATTTTCCCATCGCTCGGGCCAAGCGCGGTGTCATTGCTGCCTTGGAGGCAACCTCGACACTCGAGTACACTGTCGTTTACAACGGCTTCTTCGCCGACACCTGGGTTCTCCCCAAGGTCAAGTCTTACCAAAGCCCTTTCGCTCTAGTTGTCGACGTCGCCAACAATTTCGCCGCCATTCCCGGATCTGGCGACGAGCTTGTAACTTTCACTCATACCTTTGACATCGCGCGCTTTATCGCGTTCCTTGTTGGCGCTGCCCAATGGGACAAGGCGTCGTATGTGATTGGAGACAAGGTCTCGTGGAATCAATTCGTGCAATACGCCGAGGAGGCCAAGGGCGTCAAGTTCACGATCACGCATGACTCGATCGAGGACCTCAAGGCCGGTAGGGTCACAGAGCTGCCCTCTCACCCGCAGATGTATCCCTTCTTCCCCAAGCAGATGCTCCAGGGCTTCTGTGCTGCTTTTGGTCGCATGTTTGCTGAAGGGGAGTTCGACCTCAAGCCTGAGCGTACGCTCAATGAGGCGTTCCCTGAGGTCAAGGCGCGAAAGATCAAGGACCTTCTCTTTGAGGCTTGGGGAAAGTAGATTCAGCAGTAGCTAGCTTATCAATAATTGAGTCCTGGTTGACAGGAAGGAATTTGTGGGGAATAAGCATTCCTTGTCTATGATTACTAAGTGATGTCGGGTGTATTTTAATTCCGACCCTTGTGACATTTGACTAATCAATTGGGTCGATTTTAGAAACAACGCCAACCTCAAAGACAAGCATGAAACCCCTTGACTCTTTATTCTATGATACCCTCTATCAGTAATTCGAACTACTGAGCGAGCGGAATGGATATTCAAGACGCGCGGGCCGTCGCTGATGGAACAGGCCGACGAACTGGGAATGTAAGCCCCCGCAGCCATACGTCTTACCCTGCAGGACTAAATCCAATAGGCTTGTGTTCCGTGTAGAGGCAGCAAAGTACGATGTGACGGCAAATTACCGAGTTGCCAAAGATGCTTAAATCGAAAGATGACATGCCACTACGGTGAGCGGAGAGGTAGGGGGCGTGGCAAAAGGTGCGTTCCGTTACAACATGAGGGACTCAATCGTTGATTGCCAATAGCAAGCAGTACATCAAAACACTCGAGGAACGACTAAAGACTGTCGAAGTTGCACTAAAAGGCTCCCCTACAGTGAATCTCGATGTAAGTCCAGGGTCTGTAGATCCTGGACACTCTGATGAGATATCCGATAGCCATGAGACAACAGCGGCTGATCAAATTCAGTCCCTGCCGTCGGCATGGCCAGAAGAGGTCACCAGCACCATAATCCATGCTCAGAAGAACAACATCAACCCTGAACGAAAAGTTTTCGCCCCACTCCCCCTGACAGAGTACATTTTACACTTGATACCCCACGCCTTAGAAGACATGTATGAAGCACAGTCGCTCTTCAGTACCGACGATGTTTTGAAGCTTTTCAATGAGCAGTATTCAGCGGGCCCATCAAACTGTCACGCTAATCCTACTCGTTGGGCCACGCTGAACGCTCTACTTGCTACTGGCATTCAATGGAAAGCTGACAATAAGGCAATAAAAGACTTGTACCCTCTTTCATGGGCATACTTCAAAAATGCCTCTTTCATTTTCCCAGAGATCGCCATGCACGGTGACGGTATCGACTCCGGTCAAGCGCTGATTGCTATGGCTTTGTTTATGAGGGGCACTGCTGACGCCCGCGCATTTACGGCACTACTATCCGCGGCGGCGCATGCTGGCTACAGTGTTGGCTTGCACTTGGAAGATATTCATGGGTCAAACAACGTGATCGACATAGAAAGGCGCAAGGGGCTTTTCTGGATGATATACGTGCTCCGATGCAATGCGTCGCTCAACCTTGACCTTCCCGCCCCGTACGAAGAAGTTGATACCGAGCTCCCATCACAGGGCCTCGTAACAGACGCTGGTCCCAGTACAGATCTACTGAGGCATATGTCATCATTGGCACAGGTTCAGTCGAGAATAAGTCGATGCTCGCGTCGTGCCTCGTCACTCTCTAAGAACTGTGATAAGATGATCCAGGATCTTGTTGAATTGGATATCGACCTCGAGTCATGGAGGACAGGACTGCCTTCAGACGTTCAGCCTACAGCATTAGACCAAGTGGACAATCTCGGCACCATACAGCTCCACTTTGCCTACTATGCTTCTACTTGGAAACTGTATACAGCCATCGGGAAGCACTATAATGTCCCTCTCACACTGATCGAACGAGATTCGCCAAATTTGCATCTGAGTACACTTCTCCCCACACATAGTGCCCGAGCCACAATCTCCTTACTTCAAGGTCTATACTCACAGCCATTGGCGTCTTTATGGTAAGCGCCTGCCTGATTATATATTTCGTATACTGATATCTCAGGCAAATGATCTGCTACCCAATCTGCGCTGTTCTGATCCTCTTGACAGCAGTGCTCAATGGTCCTGGAGATTCAGAGGTGCCGTTGAACGTCGAATCAATTAGGACATTCGCCGTGTTTCTTCAAACCTTCCAAGACCGAGAGGAATGTGATCTGAATGGTCTTATCGAGTTTTGCTCCAAGCTGTACGATGTTGCGTCGTTTGCACAACGCAGTTCAGCAGATCTGTCGAACCAGAGTGAAGATGACACCCAAGGAGTATGGGGCCAGTATGCAGTAAGTCTGAATCACACGAAATTTCAACTCTGCTGACCTCTTAGGACTTGCGTATCCGCCTTTCAGGTTCTCAAGACCCCATGCTACTCGCGCAGGGCCTCCTTACCAATATGCCGCTTCTGGGCGCGAAGGCAACAGAAGTGTTCTCCGGCATAGTAGCAGAGGCCAGGGAAGATGGGTTCACGCGGCTTGTGCCCAATGTACTCAAACCCAGCTCTTTCAACTTCTTTGCCAAGCAATAGACAATCAGCGAAATCAGCGCATCAGCACCAGCCACGTTTTAGCCATCTGTCCAACCCAACCATATCCTTTGGCGCTCAAGCCTGTCAAATATAAACCATTTGCTGAATTTGATTCCACTCCCTAATCATAGTACCCAGCTTGTCCTTTAGTAATCGCTTCGCCCATCGCTCCCATCCACGATGTCTCCCTCTTATGGTATTGCACATAGCAATAAACGTCGGCCCCGTGATTGGTGTCATTTCTCACAATTGGTTGATGATAATAACACTCTGCATCTAATTCTTTCAATAAATGTCCTCCTTTATTGACTTCAGATCTCGAAGGTCTGATTCAGTAACTCTGAGAACTAAACCCTTGTCACGAAACAACATATACGAGTCAAACTGCATTGCCTGATGTGGCTCAGCCAGCTGGAAGTCGAAGTGGCGAAAGAGCTAGGGTTCTCGTTAGCATCCGAGCAATTACATCGGTTTGGTCCGTACCTCGAAGAAAATCTTATTCAGCTCCATTAAGGCGATCGGCTTCCCCAAACAACTCCATCTCCCAAGCCCAAAGGTCAATTCGACATCTCGCTTTAGCTTCGCACTTGTCTTATCATCAACCTCCGTGAATCTCTCTGGTCTGAAGATGTGAGCATCCTTGCCAAACAAGGTCTCTGAGCGGAGGAGCCCTGAGAAATTCATTCCTATGTTGGTGCCTGCAGGGAGATATGTTCCGTTATGGAATTCACCGCCAGTTGGAACCTCCTTGAAACTCATGTTCGTCGAGACAGAGCGTATTCGAAGACACTCATATACAACAGCCTGTTCACATCTTTAGTTATGTTGCAACTAATAAATCATATTACGAACCTGTACATATGGCAGAAAAAGCGATTCTGCGTTGCTGATTGGTCTCGAAGCCCATCCTTCACGGATAGCGTTTGCGATCTCTTTCTTCAAGGCCGAATAGACGTGGGGTGTGGCAAGGATGTGAAGCATGCCTGCTCTGAGAACGGATGCCGTGGTGTCCGAGCCTGCAACGAACATGAATATTGACTCAATCTCGCATTCATCTTTGCTTAACCCGTGCTTCTTGAATGAACTCTTCAGGGAGTATTAGTAAGGCTCTAAAACTCCTCAATCGGGAGATAAAAGAGACTCACGAGCATATCCCGCTTGACTTGGCCATCACCATAGTAGAATTCCTCAACAACCTTATTGGTAAGGCCCATCATTTTCCCTATTCCTTTCTTGTCTTTGATACTCGGACCAAACAGCCAGAGAAAGAGGGGAGAGAAGACAATATTCCGAAGCCATGGAACGTCGGTTGTTAACGAAACAACAGGCAGATAATCGTTCAGCGTGTCGAAGAAAGAGTGCATGTCTTCGTCTCTGTTCAAGCAGCCAAATTCCTGGCCTAGCGCAAGGCGGGAGATGACGTCTAAAGTAAAGAGGCCTGCGGTTTTTGACCATACAAGCGGACGGAACTCTTTAGGCTTAGATATATATTTATCCTGTATCAGATGGATGAGGTTCATGATCTGCTCATCAACAGCAACTTCCGGACCCATTGTTTCTTTTCCACTGTAACCATAGATAAGCTTTGCTTTCATTTTGTCATGGGCTATCGGGTCCCTCATCATGAAAAGAGACTCATGCCAGGGATTCAATCGGGAACCGCTGTACGATGCTCCTTTAGCATATGAGCTTTTTGTGCCGTTGATTCTGCGCAATAACTCCAGATCATCCGTAAAAACCTCGTAGGGGCCGACCCTGACTATAGGGCCATATTTCTTATTGAGCTCAAGATGAGCCTGGTATTGTTTGCCACTGAGCGCTAATCGGGCAAGCCAAAAATATGAAAACTTGGCTAAGAAAGGCCCGGGTATATGACGTAGACGATGCCATGCTATAATAGAAGATACGATGTACCAAGCGATGATGGCCAGAGCGGCAGCCCACCAATGGTTGGATGTAAAGTGCTCAAGAAGCATATTGATGAGTTGTCTTCGGTTTGATAAGGAACAGAGGAGATTGAACAGCCTGAAGAATTGGTAGGGCTGGAATCATATACCCAGAGGCATGGTTTAAATCCCTCTCGGTGGCGGCGATAATCCCAGATTCGGCGGCGGGAGTATGCAAGCTGACCTTGGCTTTGATGCAGCAGTGATATATTACTGGAGTGTTTCAGAATGTTATGGGCCGTTGTGACTGTTCTGGTCTACCTGCATATCTAGCGCTGCGGCACCGAGATATTTTTTTAAACTCGCTCCGTTATCTACCCCTCCCGAGTGAGGCCATTCATACTGAATCTGGAAATTCTATCGGGCAGTTCAAACCGAGTAGTCATCATCAAGGCACGCTCCATGTTTTGTTTTTAAATTTTATTGAACGCGAGTATCCAAAATACGCATCCTATTCATCTCGCAGCGCAGCCGAGATTGCCTTCATGCCTATTTCAAGCTCCTCCCGAGTAGGCCATCCATAGCCAAGCCTGAAGAAGCTATCGGACATTTCAAACCAATGACCAGGTCCAACATATGTCGCATGCGTATTGAGGAGCTTCTCGTAGAACGCCGAAAATCCGCCCTTAGGTTCCTTCTTAATACGAGGAAAGCAGACGACGCCACCAGTCGGCTTGACCCATTCCAGCAGCTCCTCACTTTCGATCCAAGACTCTACCATCTGAAGTCGGACCCTCATCTCATTCGTTGTGTCGCCCAAGATTTTCTCACGTCGGGACAGGACATCGATTGCAATCCACTCGTTGATGACACTGCCACTGATGCTGATCTGTTCCTTGGCAGCGAGGAACGTTTCCTGGAGGGTCTTGTTGGTGGTGATAAGCCAACCGATGCGGACTCCAGGCATACCAAAGGACTTTGAAAGTGAGCAGACGCTCAGAACATGATCGCCCAAAGAGGCGGCGACAGGGAGCTTTTCGGCAAAAGCAATGTCCCGGTATGTCTCATCGACAAGTAGGAGAACACCCTTGTTCTTTGTGATAGCAACAAGTTTGTCGAGTGCCTCCCGAGAGAGTGTAGAGCCGGTAGGGTTATGTGGGCATGTCACGGACACAATACGAGTGTTGGACTTGATAGCAGCCTCAACCTGATCGATGTTGGGCTGGAAGTCATTCTCAAAAGTGACATCGATGTATGAGATCTCGCAGCCAACAGCCTTTGGAGTTTCCAGGTTGGTTGCGTAGTTGGGTCGTACTACGACAAGATGATTACGCTCTGAGTCCGGGGTGCTACCCAATTGAGAGGTCGTGATGATGAACAGCGCACCGGCAGCCCCTGAGGTAATGAGAATGTCGTCTTCACTCACGCCAGCATCGTCGGCGATGAGCTTTCGCAACTTGGTCTCGCCGCGGTGCTCATTGTAAAGGAGCGTAAGATTTGGGAGCCTGATGTCCAGTGACTCCAGAGTCTGGTCGGTAACGGAGCTTTCTGAGAGGTTGTACTTGATCTTGTCGTAGCCGTACTCCTCGGGCGACTCTATCTCGATGGGCATGCGCTCAAACTTCATTTTTTCGTGAGGTGAGGTAGGGTAGATGATTTGTGTTCAAATATTGAGACACAGGATGCTTGAAGTACTTGATGGTTGTAAAAAATGGCAGACACATTGTTGGCGAGGGCTTATAGCCTTAGATATATATAAGAGTTTATGTTAATCGATCAAGGATGAAGTGTAATGTCACCGGGAGATTCATGACCATTGGCTGGCCAGCAAGTATTCCCATGCTTTCTCAAGCTACTGGCGCTTCGACTTGCCTTCCTAGGATGACTGCCATTGAGCCGACTGTATCCGTGGAAGACATATCCCATGGACCTGGTGTCAGTGGGGCTTGTTAAACTCCCAGTCTGCTTTCCACGATAACTGAATTTCGGGAGTAATGATTACCCATGTTTCTTATACAGATTTTGGAAGTCTTATCTTGACAACAGAGCTCTCATCAAAGAGGTCCTCACTCTGTGAATGTCATATGGCACGCTCACGGTCACATGCCTACTTATGAAAGGACTCCAAATTAAATTTGTCATTGAAGCATCTTTGCTTCCAAGGGAAGGCTCTAGGTAAGTAATACATTGCCTCCTGTTTCGAACACCATTTCTAGCCCATCATCATTACGAATGGGCGGCGCGGCCCAACGGCCCTTCAGGAGCTTAATGACAGTACCACTATTTCCAAACCCTCCACTCTCTTCTCGGATTCTATATAGAAGTGACTCAAAAACACCCTGTAGACTGGCCTCGGCCATGGATCCAATGATATAGAGTGGCCAAACAAGTCCCCGGAGAGGAACGGATTGGGGCCAGTTCCTCAGCACGATGACCGACTCTGAAACCGCGTCCTTGACTTCCGGAAGAGATGCCCAGGGACCCGAGATTATTGTGCTCGACAAGACTAATGATGCAAGTGCAAAAATATGCGAGACGTAGGGAGCCGGTGAAACATTGCCTCGAATATCCCCTCCTGCCTATTCATTTTGACTTGTTAGTTATGCAGCCTGACGATGCTATTAGGACTCACCTTCGCAGCTCGTTTTAGTTCGGTGATGCCGTCTTGTAGTTCCTTTTCTATTTTTTGACCCCTCCTCACTAACTCCGGCACGCTCAAGGTCCCTTTCTGCTCCATATCCTTTTTCCAGGCATTGAGATGTGCCAAATCTCCAATTGCAATCATGACCCAGTTGTAACAGCCCATCAGGTCAGCCATTACGATACTTGAGCCTTCTAGCCATTGCCGATAAGGTATTCGTGGGACTCGCCCCGTTGTTGCACACGCCAGTATGTCATGCCATAACGCTTCAGCCACGAGAAAGTTGAAATCTCCTTGCAATTCAGGATCATCGTCAGCCGAGATATTGATCGGAGAAGGCAAATCATTTTCTGATAAAGATGAAGTCCGAAGCAAGGCACCCGGTGAATACATAGCGAGGACAGCCGTGACGGCGTCGAGATGCGGAACCCAATCATACTCAGCTCCATTGAACACCTATCAAATAAGAGGATAAGTCATGCAGCAAGATAAAATTAATTAAATGACCTACCTCGAAGCTAATCAATGTCAAGCTCGCTGCTATAAATTCCGAGAACTTAGCCCGATCATTCAGGAGCGTTTCAGTCTCAGTGTGCTGCGAGAGATTACGCAGCTCTCTCAAGGCCATCGAGTGGAACTCGAATGCTTCCTGGCTATAATAGCACCTCTTCTGAGATACATCTCGATGCAAGGTGGAGAGTGCCAGCGCAGCGTGCGATAGCGAGCCGCCGTTGCTGAGACATGTGAGAAGCCAGCCTCTGTTCCCCAAGGATGACTTGAACTGGTAGTAAGTAAACTGCCAGATAAATACATGGTCGAGATAGTACATGATTAGGAATGCCAGCCTGGGAAACAAGACGCAAGACGGAGTGGGATTCTGTGATGTCAAGACAGGTTGTACGGCTTCTGAGTCCTGAAATGAGCTTCGAGTGACTGTGAGGCTACTGCTAGCATCTGCAAGCGTTTCTGGGGACTCAAAATTATCATAGGCAAGATGCAAAGCTGTCTGTGGTGATGACGGACTTGAAAGGTCGGTCACGCCTGGAGCTGACGGTGCCTGGACCCGGGTCCGTCGCTCAGTCGATGATCCGACTGCCGCATCTCTCCCAAGGCTCTTATTCTGTTGACCTCTCCGAAGCTTCTTGAGATACTGTTTGACAGCCTTTTTGATTCGCTCAAGGTCTTGGTGCTCGGCAGCTGATCCGTCCATCCATGCAGGCTTGGGGCCGTAGCCATGGCACGGAAGGCGTCGGTCAGTGCACTCCCTACACGCAGGGATTTGGAGGTCGCATTTCCGATGTCTGAGTTTGCATGTCCAGCATCCACTGGGGGATGATCTCATGATTGCTGATAGAGAGGGAGAAAACGATGTACTTGGAGCAACTCGGAGTTTGCGGAGCTTTTGGAGGTCATGCTTCTCCACTATCTTTTTAGCAGACAAATCACAGCATGTTCCGGGCTCGAGACTCGGAGGCGCTTCGACTTGCCTCCCAGTAAGCCCTTGTTAAGCCTAGCGTGGCCAGCTTAAGTGAATTGCTTGGAGCAGCAGCCAAATCTAGAATCAGTCGGTCAACAGAATTGCAAGAGGGCGATTTAGCCTTCCCGATGTAAGTTCTCGACCCCAGCCAGCGAGTGACTTATTCAACACCTTGTTTGTCTCGGATGCCGTAAGCCATGGTATATCCAGTCCAAAGATCAGAAGCAACCTAACATAATCACAACAACTTCAACTCGATAGTCCGCTATATAAAGATAATATTTACTGGCTACTGTAAATTGCACGATATTCTAGGTCCCGTAAAATGTTGTAGTTTAAGGATCAGCTATAATTTGGAGAGGTGCTACAATTGTCAAATCCCCCTTCTTGAACCCAAGACGCAAGCACACATCATAAGTCCTAGAAATAAGACAGGAATGGAATGTCGGCAAAAAGGTCTTGTTACCGACCGAGACAGATAATGGTAGCTGCAGCGTAGAACTGTAAAACTCCACAGACGAGCTCCCTGGAGTTTTGTCCTCCAGTGCATGATCACCATGTCGTGCCCATGTTATTTGCGGACAGTCAACGGCCAACGCAATGGTCACAACGAATGGTTGCTTCAGGCTGGGCTTTTCATCCTGGTCAGGAAATGCTTGGTATGGGTCGGCTTGATGCCAAGTGTAGGATCGGAGGGAAAGAGATGTGCTGTCCAATTTCGGGGGCGTGATTCCATCGATGTCAGGATTGAACGTCAATGTGACATCAATGACCGTGGGTACAATGACGGTTCCATACGCTTGGAGATGAAGTGGTTCAGGCTGCATCGCTGCAGCGCTGATGGTTCCAAACGGACGCTTGAGCGAATTACCCCGGAGAGATTTCGTGCCTTGAAGCTTATATCGCGGGCTTGTCAGCGATACATGCAGAGGCGGGCTCTCGCTTAATCTTGGAATGAATCGTATGGTTCTCTTGGTCGTAAAGACTTGACCGTGACCCTTATCCAGAGGCGTGCTCGATGTGACGCAAGCATTGATTCCATATTCAACCTTGACGACCCCAGGGCTCATGTCATCTCGATCCCAATCTCTTCCTACTGCTGGAGGGAGCAATAAATGCGTCTCCGTGGCAGTCTTTGATACAGCATTGTGCGTGCACGCCGTCGAGTCCAGTTGATCGGGCAAAGTGAACTGAAAAGGTATTTCATACGAGCCATTTTTCCTGAGCGTTGTTCCGACCAAGCCAAGAATATCTGGGGAAATCAAGTCCATCTTCAGCAAGCGGTGTGTAGTCGTAGTTGTCAACTTTTGTCCGACTGTGCGAATCGTCGTGACGCCATCGAGGGAGATAGTGATTGAGGAAGCGCAAATATCAGCAATCGGTAAAATAGTTAAATGGCCTTGTACAAGAGACCCAGACGAGTAGATCTTCGTAAGGTAGTAATCTGCGAGTTTTATCTCGAGCTTGCAGGGTCTTCGCCAGTTGAGGACTTTTGATGCTGCCTTGGAAACACCCAGCTCCTCCATTTGGTGGCTCTGCCGAAGAGACATCATTGAGGATAAGGGTGTGTATTTTGAATCGTTTTTAGATTGACTTTTGAGGTAAAGTATTTATCACATTTCCTTTACAAGTGGAGGGCTCTCTATAGGTACCTTATATAGGAAATATTGTTCGGACACCCCTTCTTTCCGATTTAATTTTACGTAACAACTTTACAAAGCTAGCAAAATACCTTGGCTTGCTACTGACTTGCCTATGTGACTTACATTTGTGAATTATTGGTATTAGCAATAATAGAACGGCAATGCTGTACTATGCCTTAATGGCCTTATGATGTATAAGTGCATCTTCAGAGAGGGATAGGCATACAGAGTTTATACTCCCCGACAATGCTTTCATTTACCTTGTATGATACAGAGTAACGGATAGACATGTTGACATTTGCAACGCCTTAAGGAGACTATAATGAAGGCAGGTCTACAGTAAGACTTTGTCAATATAAGCTCCGAGCTCCTTCAAACCATCAACCAACACATCCGTCTCACAGACGTAGCCCATGCGAACATAACCCCTAAAGTCTGTATCACCTCCAAAACAGCGAGATCCTGCAACAAATAGGAGCTTAGCCTTGTCCAACAAATCAAGACAAAGCTTGACATCATCCACAGGGTCCCCATTCTTGTCATTAAAGCGGATGAACGCCGTCGTACCGGCCATGGGCTCTACCCATGAACAAACAGACTTGTACCGTTCCATGAATTCCTTGAGGATAGCTGCGTTTGTCCTAGCGAGGGCGATATTCCGCTGTACCAAGGTGGGCTTGACCTCGGGTGATAAGGCAAACCTGGCAATTTGATCATCGATCTGGGAGACGCTGATGGTGGTGTAGTCGCGTGCGAGCATGATGGCAGAGATGATGGATCGATCTCGGCTGGCGATCCATCCGACGCGGATGCCTGCTAGGGCATAGCCCTTGGACATTGATCCTGTTGCAATGGTCTTGTGGTACCCTAGTGTCGTCACTGGTTTGGGCACTTCAGTGTGATCGCCGCCCGATGCACCGCCGTGGAAGAGCGGTCGGTACACCTCGTCAGAGAAGAGGATGATACCTTTATCCTCTGCAACCTTGGCGATACGGTCGATAACGCTGTTTGGGATTGGTGCGCCAGTTGGGTTATTGGGATTGTTAATGATGATCATCTAACCATGTCAGTATCTAGGGTCGAACGTAAAAACAGTGAGCAGTAATCCGTACCTTGGTGTTTGGCTTGATCAGACCCGCTAGTTCATCCACATCAGGCACAAAACCATTCTCCTTCTTCAGCTTCCAAAGAGTCACTTCTGCCCCGAGACTGCGTGGAGTGTCGTAGAGCTGCTGATACGTCGGATAGACACAGATCACATGGTCACCAGGACCTATCAGCGTATACAGGGCCAAGAAATTAGCACCTATAGCGCCCTGAGTGACGATGACATCCTCAGGCGCCAACTGCACGCCCTCAGTGCTGCAGTGGACAGCGATGCGCTCGCGAAGAGTCTGAGATCCTGGGATCGCGCCATACGTGAGCTTGATGCTCGTGTCGATGGGGCTCTTGGCGGGGCCGCTGGACATGGCTACCAAGTCGTCGATGGAGACGGAGGCGGCGCATGTCTCGGCAACGTTGAGGACGCCTGGAGTGGTTTCATAGGCGTCCATCCATTGCTCTACGGCGAAGGGGGTGATGCGAACCATGATGAATGCTTAGATGACACGTGTATGTATGTTCTGGTGTGAGTTTGTTTGTTTGGTCTGCTGGTCGAGTTGAAGGCTCTAGAAGGGATGTTTAAATATCCGATTCTATCGCTAGACTAGATAGTGGTCTACGCCCTTGATGTGATGGATGTCAAGATCGAGCAGGGCCCAGATGTTCGACGGATTGTCTATTGGTTAGTGGTCACTAAGTCAGCCGGCGGCGTCTGTCGAGGCCCACTCGCGTCCTCGGCATGTGCCGGGATGATCTGTAGACCCGCGTTGATGATGCCAAAGACAGGTAGCGCCGCTTACTTTGCTTTCTTTGGCTTAGACTGGTCCCCAGCTTTTGCAACTCAGAGTTTCTAAACATCTCCACTCTAGGGTAGTGGAGCCATCAAAGACGGACACCACTGATGATAGCTCCATTTTGTGATTTCTGCCGCGTAAAATACTGCAATAAGTCATGGTTGCCGTTCAAGAGGTAAAAGTGGAGGTGCCAGGGTGAATTATATAATCTCAATACCTTCTGAAATTTTGTGATTCTTCACTAAACAAGAATCCCATTTTCAAGAGCTTCTTCTTTACCCACAATTTGTTTATTCACTCTGTCCTATCACTATCATTCATCATGTCGGGCTTTGAAGCAGTCTATACACCCGACGCTTGTGCACCTCTCCCTCAGTTCTCCCAAGCCGTCAAATACAATGGCATGGTCTACTGCAGCGGGTCCATCGGCATTGATCCCGCAACCGACGATCTGGTCCCCGGTTCTGTCACGGACCGAGCTCGCATGGCGCTTAAGAATCTTCAGGTCGTGCTCGGAGCCGCTGGCAGTAGCCTGGACCGTGTGGTGAAGGCCAATGTCTTCTTGGCTGACATGAAGGATTTCGGGGCCTTCAACACCGCGTGGGATGAGTTTTTTCCTACTGAGCCCAAGCCTGTGAGTAGCATTACACGCATCCGTCAGCTCTATTCTTTGACTAACATTCACAACTATAGTGTCGGACTTGCGTCGCTGTCCATCAGCTGCCTTTGAACACAGATGTTGAGATTGAGGTTACAGCTGGCTATCAGTTATAATAGTGTGAATAGTACTAATCACATAGCCGAGAACTCCCCAAATCAATCATTGCCCTTCCACTAAACGTGTATTCTAATGAGAATGTCCTGAACCACAGCAGCTTCCACTCATTGCCTCCCTCGCCAACTTAGCACGACTCAAAGGTCGGGCAGCAGGAAGCAGATCTCTTCCCATCAAGTCTGGCAGTGGCTTTCGCGCATTCAGCTTATGCGTAGAACGAGTCGCAATCTTAGCAGAGTAGATGCTGTTCAGCCAATGGGCCAGGCGGTAACCGCCCTTGGCAATCTGTAACTCAATGGTTGGGATCACAGAGTTGTAATATGTCGGGTAGAGATCGCCTGTCTGCAAGGCTGCAGCACCGTTGGGCATGACAACGGTGCAGACAAAAGCATTAGCATCTGAAGCCCAGGCCGTAGCTGATCCGATGGGATCAGTCACGTCGCTGTCTGCGATCCAAGAAGCAGCTTTGGACTTGTAAGAGCCAGACACGATATCAGAGATGAGTGTGTTGGCCCACGATTGCGCGTCGGTCAGGGCGTGGCCACCGATCAGCTTCTCGGGCATATAGGTGTCCCAGTCTGAATGCAGATTATCACCCGAGTACCCGTTAAAGGTGACCTTGATATCGTTTCCGCCAACTTCGTAGGCCTCATCGTGCAGTGGCTGGGTGATATCACCCAAAAAGTGGACGAGGAACTTGAGAGCCTCAGCCTTGTTTGCTTTTGTCAGACGGCTATCTCCTACACGTTGAGTGTAGTTGGCAACAGCGGAGATAGAGCACCCAGAACTTCCGCAGTCGCGGTCATAGTCGACATTGCAGTTTGTTGGTGGGCTGTCCTCTGCATCGATAAAGTGTAGAGGGGCAGACCATTTTCCAGCTGCAGTTGTGCGATAGGTGTCAGCCCACGAGGCGATGTTGGCAAGGTATGAGTCTGAGGTATCTCCCAGAACACCCTGTGCCCTATTCTGATATCAGTACATGTGAACTAGATAGCGCAGTGGTAAACGCTCACCAGGTGGCAACGTCATCGTCGAGGAAGTGCTGGGCAATGTAGGCAACAGTGGCATGACCTAAAACACCCCAACCATGAACAGCACGGATGGCTCCAGAGGCCAAGAGAAGAGATTTGAGCATCATGTTTAGATCAGACGAGCTTTGAACAGATCCTATTACTATACTTGTGAAAGAATTGGACTGACACTATATACATAATCCGCAACTGTACAGTCGGTGACCTGGCTTAGTTGAGCGACCGACATATGGGTTCAATTGTCTAAATCTGGTCTTATAGCCGAGTTCAGTCTGATGTGCCGGACAAAGGTCCTTTGATAAATGCTGTTAAGCGCTACTGCTCGGCACAGAATTGCCGGCACGTTTTGTAGATAGCCCATTGATAGGTAAATACCAGAAGGTCTGAAACACCTAGTTAGGGAGGTAGGTATTTGATTTGAAGATCACAAGTTGAATGACATTATTTACCTGCCCAAAGAAGTATAATTCATCTCCAAACTATAGTACGGAGTGCTCCGTACTCCGTAAGTTCAGTGCAATAAGACAGTGTCTTTATCTTATCTTCTGATAGTTATCTGCAAACTTGACTGGCCGGCTAATCGGCATGTCGATAGCAGGGATAATCGTAAGTAGTTGCAGATCTCTTCTTATTATCGCACAGCCATTGGATATCGCTCTCAGAAACCGAGGCCATAGTGTCCAATCCCAGAGCAGGAATCAACAAGCTATTCTGCCCATAAAACAGTGCATTGAATTTCCACGTTCAACCTCTCATTCGGCAAAGCCGCGACCTGTATACAGGTCCTCGCAGGCGCCTTGGTCTTGTCAGGCCATACATTATTCCACTCCTTGTTCATCCCAGCGTAATCTTTCATGTCGGTCAAGAAGACAGTAGCGTTGACCACATTCTGCAGTCCACATGCGCCGTTTGTTGCACCGTCAATAATGGCCCCGATGTTCTGCAGCACCGCTTCTGTCTGCAGGGAAATGTCAAGGTGGTGCGTTCCGTCGGCGTCTGTAATGCAGCCGACGACTGTGTTATCGCCGCGACGTGACGAGGTACCAGAAACGAAAATGGTTTTGGCTGATTGCTGTATTATCCGAGCGTGGGGATAATTGGCGAGCGATTGAGCCCTTTCAGCGGGGAGAAAGAAGGGTTCGCCGTTCTGTGATGCCATTTTGAATGCCTTTGTGGTCGATACTAAGAATTCAAAATTCTCCAAGGGGCGTCAATCACTGATATGCATTGAGAAGAGGTAGGTTTGATAAGAATTAGGAACGCGAGAATTAGTATCTTGCACCATAGTCAGTCAAGCGGGTGCCAGGCAATTTTTAGTATGTACTTTAGTGGTGGCTACCCGCTTGCCGACGCTATCTTGGATGAGCGGGATTCGGGCCGCGACCTTCTTCCGTGACCATGACAGCGACCGACAGCGGTTGAGTCGGTGCCGTAATCGGTTTTCACGGTCTCTAATGTGCTATTTTTCTATCTGTGATTAAGTACACTGCAACATCTTTTTACACGTATCCAGTCGACTAACAAGCACAGAACCAACCCAAGCACAAATGCCAGACTCTCCCATTGAAACAGCCTGGCGATTCCAGACCTTGGAGTCTGCCGAGCGCTTCATCTCCTCGGACAGCGTGTCAGCGCAACTTTCTCTACAGAACTATGTCTCCAATGAATTCGATACCTCGTTGACAGCGGATTACGTTGATTCCATAAATCCCAAGACCGGCAAATCTTTTGCTAGGGTCCCGATCAGCAGCACTGCTCAGGTTGACCACGCGCTGCAGGCTGCTACTGATGCGTTCAAAACATGGTCCAAAACGACAGCAGCCTTCAGGTCCAGCCTGCTTGAGCGAGTGGCGTGCTTGATAGAAGAGAATAAGGAACTCCTTGCAGTTTGGGAGAGCATAGATCAGGGCAAAACTCTTGCACGGGCGAGAGTCGAAGTAGATCGGGCTGCGACAAATTTCAGGTGGATACATACCCACGGAGCATTGAAAAAGAGTTTCACTAACTTGGGCATTGTTTAGATATTTCTCGACTTTTATTCTGCATCAAGAGAACGCCGTGAGGATGATTGATGGAGTCGCTCTCACCTACGAACACCGCTCACCAACTGGCGTGTTTGCGCTCATTTCTCCGTGGAATATGCCTTTATACTTGCTGACCTGGAAGATCGCGCCTTGTCTTGCCTTTGGTTGCACAGCAGTCGCCAAACCTTCAGAATTCACCTCCATGTCTGCATTTCTACTCTGCGAGATTTTCCGGCTCGCCAAGATTCCACCTGGTGTCATCAACATAGTCTTCGGTGACGGGGCTACTACAGGCTCGCGACTTGTACAAAGCCCGCTTGTCAAGGGCGTCTCTTTCACTGGAAGTACGGCAACGGGGATCAAGATCCGTAGAGATACGGCGGACCAGATCTACAAGCACATTTCCCTTGAGCTGGGTGGTAAGAACCCGACCTTGGTCTTTGATGACGTGGATCTCGACAAGGCAGTCCAAACAGCCGCAACAGCGGCTTTTGAAAACCAAGGAGAGGTAAGACATGTCGATTTATATATACCTTGGATTCTCAATACTGACCCCATTAGATATGTTTATGCGGTTCTCGTATCTACGTCCAATCCCGTATCTACGATTCATTCGTCGCCTCACTGAAAACATATGTCGAGGCAAATTACAAATGTGGCGATCGTACAGGCGCTGTAGCCTCATTACAGCATTATAACAAGATCGTATCGTACCTCGCACTGGCCAGAGAGGAGAATGCCACTTTCATCACTGGATCTGTGCCGCCACTGGAACCCAGCAGCGGCTACTGGGTAGAGCCAGTAGTCTTGACCGATGTCAGTACATCGTCACGAATCATGCAGGAGGAAATATTCGGCCCCGTCGTCACTATCTCCAGGTTCGAAACCGAAGAAGAGTGTGTCCAGCTGGCGAATGATAGCACGTATGGACTTGCTGCCGTTCTCTTGACCAAGGATGGTGCACGGATGAGACGTGTCGGCGAGCAGCTTGACGCGGGGCTTGTTTGGGTCAATTGCTGGTTGGTAAGGGAGCTCAGTACACCATTTGGTGGGATGAAGAACTCTGGCACGGGGCGAGAGGGAGGAAACTACAGTCGAGATGTTTTTACTGTCGTGAGGACTCTCCACCTACCAATGTAGGGCCTGTCCCAGTAGATGGGCTACTTTAGATTCGTATGTCACTATAACAGAAAGTGATATCTTCTTGGTAGATGACGAGTCTGCGATTATCCCGCTCGTATAACTTGCCATGATTATCAAGTTCTGGACGAATAACTGCATTACTTCGCCTAGCCCATACTTCCAATCCTTCATCGGGCACTTCAAACACCCATCTTCATGGCAACAGGAGGGCTAACAACAGCTTGGTCTGTTTACGCAGGTATTGTGCAAAGGAATGATTCAGACAGAGCAAAACTGATTATGTGTCAACCTCAGGAAATACGCATATTCTATTAGTGTATATAATAAATATGAAATACGGTAATCGCATAGCATTTCTATTGAATCGGAGATTTCGTAGAGTATAGGTTATGTACTTCGGCAATCGGCCCGCCTCGTTGGGGGGATCGGATATGGATAAACTCTATTAGCTCGGCATTGATGATCCTTCCTAACAGACCTATATAACTACTTGAAGAAGCTCTAAATCCTCCACTAGCAGACATCTACCGATGGAATCTCGCGAGGGTGATTGGCCATGCCCGAAATTTACGTTACAGTCGGCCGGAATGTGTCCAGCGTGGACAGGCCGGCATGTCAGTTAAATCATGGTGCAGCCCCCACCCATACATGCGCGGGCCGCCCGTCGGATAATGAGCTGTGTAGTCTCTGCGGTGAATAGCCACGCAATCAGTAGTTAAGTCTTTCCAAAACGATATAACATTTCAAAGATCCCAAATTTGCTTGTCCAAAGAGATGTCGGGGCGGTACACCAGACTTGGCTACCACTTCAGGAACATTTTCACACCTATCCACAATGGCAATTGACCCACTGACAATGACCGTCCAATGCAAGGGATGCCTCAACGGCATCAAACCTGAAGGCAGACACTCATCTGGGACGACTGACAATAAATTCTATCGCATTGACCTTCATACACATGTTATGCCGCGGACCCTACCACAGCTATCTGATCCTGAACAAAACGGTACACAATCCAACTCATGGATTGAACTAAGACCATCACTAGTGGATGGCGAATCAGTTGATATCTTTATCGATTCCAAACATTTCCGGACCGTTCAAGACAACTGTTTTGACCCGAAAGTACGCCTAAGGGACATGGACCGGTCTGGTGTCCACGTCCAGGTATTGAGTACAGTTCCAATCCTGTTCTTCTACGATAAGCCAGGCAAAATGGTCGCCCAATTAGCCCGGGCGCTCAATGATCACCTGTCGCAGGTGTGCACAGAATACCCGACCAGATTCGTCGGTCTAGCGACGGTTCCGCTGCAGGACGTGCAAGCATCTGTTGAAGAGCTCAAGAGAGCAAAATATACCCTCGGACTAAAGGGCGTCGAGATTGGAACTACGATTGGTGATATGAACCTCGACGACTCTAGGTTGGACTCATTTTGGGCTGCCTGTCAAGAGCTAGATATGCCAGTCTTTGTCCATCCGCTGGGCTATTCTCTGCTCAAAGAGAATGAACATCGATGGGGTCAGTATTGGTCTTCGTGGCTAATCGGAATGTACGTAATGGTTACTTCTAATGGGTGTATTTTGGAACCAAAAGACTCACTGATTTATCACTAGGCCCTGTGAGACCGCCCTATCGATGATGGCCTTGACATCTTCCGGTCTCCTCTTACGATACCCAAGATTGCGCTTCTGCTTTGCTCATGCAGGAGGGGCGTTCCCAACCCTGATGGGAAGAATTGAACACGGATACAATTGCAGGCCAGACTTGGTTGCTTCAAGAGCGGGTGGCCGAAGTCCTTCAGATCACCTGAGCTCAGGTGACAATCTCTGGATAGACAGCCTGGTCCATGACCCAGATCTCCTTGCATATCTCTGCAAGAAGATAAGAGTGGATCGCATTCTCATGGGGAGTGACTACCCATTCCCACTTGGCGAAGTTCCTGAAGCAGGCAAGATGTTGACGTCCGACGGATCACTCTCTGAGTTTCTGTCGATGGAACAGCGTGCAATGATGCTAGCTGGAAATGCCATTGACTTCCTGAAGCTGGATGAAAGATTCCAGAACGCATATAAAGATAGCTTAAGAAACGTATTAAAACGAAGCTGAAATAATATAGCTATGGAATTTATACCGAATTCATAAGTAATTGGGTACAACTTGTCGTACACACCTGAGAACAATTATGGGAACTATAATTGTTTGTTGTTCACAGAGTTAGCTGGCCCCTTTAGTTCAAGCCTCTGTGTCAAAGAATTCCAGCTGTAGGCTATAACTCGCTCTCTATAACTCACAATCCCTTACCAGTTTGGATCGGAGGCAACTTTCTGAAGTATGTAATTGGTACATCATCTTAAAACCTGCCCGTGATCGCAGCCAATGTTGTTGTCCTTCTAGGCTCAAGAACTAATTATACAAAGTATTAATCCTTTATCTCTTATAGTCGAGCTAGTTTCTTCTGTTGCTTAGAAATCATATCCTGAAGGATTTCCTCACTTCCACCAGAAACTACTAAAACTCTGACATCTCTACTGATCTGCTCCACACGGCCTCCAGCACCTCCTCGAGAATAGCCGAGGCCCCCAAAGATCTGTTGGCTCTCACGAGAGATCGTTTCGAGATTATGAGCAGCTTGCATCTTAAGCAGGGCAGCCCAGGGTGAAAACTCAAGCGCTGGCACACGAACTGATCGGCGTACCAAGTCCTCCATTAGGTGATGGACAGGCTCTATCAAACCAACCATCTTGCTGAACTTGAGACGAATTGCCTGGTTCTCGAAAAGCTTCTTGCCAAACGTTTCCCGCCGAAGAGCATGTCGGTAGCTGTCTTCCAATGCCACTCGAGACAAACGCAAGGCTGTGATTCCAACCCAGAGACGTTCATGCGTGAATGCTGCGTATCAATAGGTAAGTATTTCTGTCATACCAAAACAAGACCGACTTACAAGACATGATAATCTCGAAACCTTGCCCTTCCCTGCCAAGAATATTCTCAACAGGGACCACTACGTCGTCTAGGTTCACGAAAGTGGAACCGCTGGCAGCTACACCAGAGTTTTCCATCTTCTTACACGTAACCCCCTGTCTTCATGTCGAGAATGAAAACTGTCAATCCCTTGTGACCTGGGCCTCCAGTGCGTGCGGCACATAGGGCATGTGTAGCCTTCTGCCCTTGAGTGATCCATTTCTTTTGTCCGTTGATCACATAATGCTTTCCATCCTCGGTCTTGACAGCTTCAGTGGTGAGTCCAGCAACATCAGATCCAGCTGTGTCATGTGAGTATCAGCAAGTATTCCAAACTATTCATAGTTGAGAGAGTAGCCTTACCATCAGGCTCAGTGACCATGAGGCAGTGCTTTTGTTGTCCAGTAAGTAAGGGTCGTAAGTAATTACGTTTCTGGTCTTCTGTTCCGTATGTTGATAACGGAGCACCTCCTACTGTAGCGCCACTATTGATACCCCAGACAACGCCAAGGAAACCGCAACGAGCGATCTCATCAATTAGCTGTATAAATCAGCGACTGCGACGTCTTCAAACCAATGTATTCCAAAAGTAAGGGGCAACATACGATATAATCATGGAACTCATCCCATTCTTTCCAGTCGTCAGTAACATTGTGATATACTAAGGGGCTGGCAACGAACCATCCAGTGGGATACCCGCGGGGAGGGAAACACCACTCAAGGAGCTTTTAGGCAGAGGGAATACTGCAGCTGCAAGGAAGCCGAGCTCAGCGTGGCGCGCATACGCTTTATCGGGAACAAAGCCTTGAGCCTCCCATTCCGGTGCGTTGGGAGTGATCTCACTATCAACATACTCTCTAATGAACCGCTGGAGCTTCCGATGAGAGTTTTTAAAGTAGGGATGAGAAGAATCTTTATGCCAAACAGGATCGGCAAAAGGAATATTGCTTGTAAGTGTAGAGGCCATTTTGGATATTTTAAAACAAGCAACAGGTGATACTGTGTTGCGATATACAGTATGTAGTTAAGTCAATACCGTTTTATGTTATCGTAATGGTAATTAATAGAAATTTACCAACTATATACGAGTTGAATTTATAGCGATGTTTTGATTTTGACGTGTCAAGGTTAATCGGGTTGTAGGTTTCCACGGCGCCAAAGTTCGACATTTCCGTGCATAGAGTTCCGGCAATTCCGTATACCGAGTTCCGCGGAATGAAAACCTCGCAACTTAAGAATTGAGAATACTAACGTATGTCTTATAATAATAATTTTATCATACTAAGCTTTTTGCAGTAACTCATGACCTCTATTGCTCATCCGTCACATGAAGCATAGAACACTACCAAACAAACTTAGACCCTATAGCAACTTTGATCATGTCAAGCCGTATCCAGAATATCACAAATCATTTGGCGCCAGACGGTGATCAAACTACTCGCCTAATGAAGGGTGACCCTTCTAGGTAAGCCTGCCATACAACTCAGTGATAAAAGTTACAGTGTCTTATTAATCGTGCCACAGAATTGATGGCCAAGTTGTGTTGATTACTGGTGGCGCCCAAGGTACGCGACAAGACATATATCATACGCAATGTCCATTGACCATTATATGTGCAGGAATTGGCAAAGCTGCTGCAAACCTCCTGGCTTCTAAAGGAGGAAGAATCATCATAGCCGACGTCGATAAGTCAAAAGCTAGCGCGACTGTTCAAGAACTACAATCCGGCGGTTATGAAGCAGCCTACATTATTGGTGACGCCCTTGAAGACGGCTTTGCAGAAAAGACTGTGGCTTTTGCCCTTGAAACTTTTGGGAAAGTCCATTGTCTCATTAACGGCGCTGGTTTCTGTTACGATGCTGCAATCCACAAGATGGATGACGATAAGTTTGATGTGATTATGAAAATTCATAATTATGTTCCTTTCAGGATGGTTCGTGCTTTGTCGTCACATTGGATGGCCCGAGAGAATCGTGAAATGCCGAAAACCATCATCAATATCTCATCCACATCAGGGCTACATGGACAAATGGGACAAATCAACTACTCCACAGCTAAGATGGGTATAGTCGGCCAAACGAAAACTATTGCCTCAGAATGGGCCAGGTATGTTAATTGCATCTTTCAATCGCAATGCAGCTAAAAGCTCATAACTTCTAGGTACGGGGTTAGATGCAATGCCGTAGCATATGGATGGATAGATACTCGAATCACAAGACCACCTACAAGTGATGAGACTGTTGTCGTCGGGGGCAAGACTATCCAGACGGGCATTCCTATCGCTGCTAAGAAGTTTCGCGATGTATCAGAAATACCCTTATCGCGCCCAGGGACAGTCGAGGATGCTGCGGGGGTTATTCTATTCCTTGCCAGCCCTTTGTCGGCATATGTAACTGGATCATGTATCGAGTGTGCTGGAGGACGATACTTGTAGTTGCGTATATGAGTGAGCCTTATTATTCGACTGAGGGTTGTGGTTAATTGGGCGCAGAGACAACGATTCCAGCTTGCTCTATTCAGCAGTTAGAGTAATAATATTATATAAACGCTACTCGATGTTGCCGTGTAATGTAAACTGTTTGATATGTCATACTTTCTATACTTGTCTTATTGCCCATATTATCTTGGGCAAATGTGTGAGCGGCTGGTATGCTTCCTGAAGTGTGTTTGAGAAGTGGTCTTTAGAGTTAAATCTGGCCAAGAGATGGCGTAAAACACATACTTTACATTATATATTTTCAGGCTCCGTATTCCAATTAAACTATTCCGGCAGCCAGACACTTCTGGCTCAGAACATGAAGTAAGAGTTTAAAGAGGTGGTTAATCAACTGTTAGAGGTAGAACCTAATAAATACATACCGTCGTAATGTTGAGAACCTCTGATACTAACTATTACAATTTAGAGGCAGGTACGCTCTGCTTTGCCGTTACCGAATCCAACTGCACATCCTTGAGCATTCTTTTGAGAACCTTGCCGGTTGGACTCTTGGGCAGCTCATCCACAAAAACGACACCGCCTCGGAGCTGTTTGTAACCAGACACCTGGCTATTCAGAAACTGGGCAATTGACTTGGCTGCAGACGGGCCTGCCTCGACCCCCTTTTTAGGCATTACATAAGCACGCACCAGGTCCGATGAGGCCTCCTCGCTCCAAATACCACACACTGCTACCTCTTCGACAGCCGGGTGGTGGACCAGTATCTCTTCAAGTTCTACTGGTGACACCTGGAATCTATTCATTCGTTGTAAGTATAAATGTCCGGAGAAAAAGGTTATATGGTCATGCTCACCCATTGTACTTGATTGTGTCTTTCAGGCGGCCTTTAACGACTAGATAGCCACTGCAATCAATATATCCCAGGTCTCCTGTTTTATACCAGCCACCTTCCAGCATATCTTTTGCCGTAGCCTCCGGGTCACGGAGATACCCCCTAGAGTATTATCAGCAACTACCCTTTAAGTAAGAAAGGGATAAGGTACTTACATCATGATGTTGGGGCCTCGCAACGTGATTTCACCTGGTTCTTCGGACCCTACATCGTTTCCGCTATCATCCAGAAATCTCATTTCGAGATTTGCTACTGCTTTTCCTGAGGCATTGGGTGACATATCCTTGTCCCGAACACCACTCTGAACACACGCACCAGAAGCCTCAGTGCATCCGTAAGCTGACCACTGTGAGTAGAACGAAAGTTAGTTGACAGTGGAGGCTTACTTTGACAGAGGACTACGTGGGGGAACACGCTTCTCAATTTCGATGCGACTTTATCCTGGATTGGAGTCAGCAACCAATCTCTTAATGAGAACTGATTCACCTACACTCAGAGGGGCAGCCGAGCATGAGAAGTACTCAAGAGACGAAAAGTCGTATTGCCTTACTTGAGGAGATTCCGCAAGAAGTTTTGCCACGGGGGGTACCAACCGTGCCAATGTTGCCTTGCGTGTTGACATCAGTCGCATATAGACTTCGAGATCAAACCGTGGCAGTAGGCAAACATAGTAGCCTAACCATGGAGCGCCGTTGATGACGGCGTATGTTGCGTAAATGTGAGAGAGGGGAGGGAAGAATACCTCGCGCATGTCGTGGCGCCAGTTTTGTGGGTTGTCTGCCCTTAACTGGTAATTCACAGCGATAAGGTTATGATGGGATATCATGACAGCTTTGGAATGGCCCGTGGTGCCACTGGACAGTACGATTGCCCCAAGGACATCCCTATTGTCATTTTCCTTCAGAGAGTAGGGGTTAAAGTATCTATCAGGATTGTTGGGTGTATAATCTATAGGAACAATGCGGAAGGTTGAAGCAGATAGTGACGATGTTTGTGCACTGCTCGACACTTTCTGGATGATGGAAGGCCCTGCAAGAATGACCTTTGGCCGAACCAAGTCCAGTGCGTATGTCATGTCCTTTGGTGACAAGGCATCGTTGATCAGTGACACCACACCACCGAGCCACCAGATCGCGTGGGCGGCTATTATATAGTCAATACAACTAGGTGATGTTATAGTGACTACTTGTCCAGGCTGAACTGAAAGATCATTCTTGAGCCAACAAGCCGTCCGGACAACACGACTTTTGAACTCATGATAGGTGATGGTTTTCCCTGTAATTGCTTCTTCGAATATTATTTTGTCTTTGGAAATAGGCACTGCGGGCTGGAGAAGAAATGCCTCAGAAACTGAAACATCGGTAGGAATGTGCACTTGAGTTCTGGGATGATAAGTGCGAGACATGACGATAAATGGATTTGAAAAAAAGACGACGGTTTTCAGGGGCTGTTTAAGTCACGGAGGTACCAAGACCGTTTCATGTAGCAATTGCTCGTCACATATAACCAGATTACGAAAAACATTCGACGTTTTTCATTTGCTTACAATCTGGAATCCATTGAATAGTCCCGCGGAAATATCTAGTTAAGTCGCGGACCCAGTATTCCGCGGAATGGCAAATATTCCGACGGAATAAACCAGAGGAAATCGGCGATGAGTGACAGGTTTGAGCGTTGAGGTGAGCACCATCATAGGTACTAAAATTGTATTCCAGGTAGTCCCTAGTAGGAGCTTTAATTCAATGTGTCTGTCCCTCTAATTCAGGTTGTGTAGCATGAAAATAGTTGACGTCTAAAGATCAGAACTAGTTGTCCACGCTGCTCCTGACGTGTTTGTTTGCGCCATACGAGAGGCAGCAGCCTCTGTGGCTGTAGTACATAATATGTGAGAAATTATAGCAAAAGGCGTGTCTGAGCTGCTTGGAGACAGTGTCAGTATTATGGGTGAGATGGCTGTCTCGGGTGAAACTGTAGTCTCGTATAGCGCGCTGGTAATTACAGTCATGAGAAATATTGAGCTGAGAACCGATCGAGTCCACTCAAATCGATGTCGATGTTATGAAATACTGGAGAATGTTATAGTTGTTCCAGTTGCAGGGGAACCACAAGTGACTGCAGCAACTGAGGATGATCTAGAAACGATTTTAGGGATGACTGTGTGAGCTCCACCTATGCTGGTTGGATTGAGCGTAAATGAGGTGAGAGAGAACCCAGTTATGACTCTGCTGCTGAGCAGAGCGGGTGCCTTGCCACGTTTAACCAAGCCTTGGTTCCAGCCTCTGAATTCACAGGCGGTGAGAGTGGAAGAAGAACTGCGTTCATCCGCTATCCAGTGGCAGATGGCGACTACCTATTGCTGACAACTAGAACGTACATGAGTTGACATTCGGTACTGATACTAAGCCAACAAAATACCCTTTGACTGCGTATCGCAACATCGTTGCAAATCTTGTCTGAGTTTCTACTGGATACCGCAACGTGGCGCAGGATCCAGAGAGCTTCGCAGGATCCGGCCCACCTTCACAGTGGCAAAGTATAAGCTGGATATGATGAAATAAAGTCACTGATGGTATTGGGCGGTAGGAGGATTGAATATTGGACATAGGGGCTATGTATCTACTGAGTTGGCTACTTAAGATGCTTCTTTACGAAGCTGATCACGCTTTGCAGACCTTCCTCAGTAGCATCGCCCATAGGGATCAACGTAAAAGCGTGACACCCTCCATCCACGATGTGTAAGTCCACTTCATTACCGGAGTTGGCCCACTTGGCAGCCATGAAAATGCTGTCGTCGAGCAACGGCTCGATTGTCCCAACTAGAAACTGCGCTGGAGGCAGGTTACCCAGATCAGCATACAGAGGCGAGATATAGCGCGTCTTGCGATCCCGTAGGGGAACATGTGCAAAAGCCGCCTCTCCGAACCGCTGCATTCCATCGCTGCTCAAGACAATGTTGCGTTTGTGATTAAGACATGAAGGGGTATAGGTAAGATCAAAAATACCGTAGCCTGCACAGATAGCAGAGAGCTGCGACTGTACATCAACACCATGCTTATCGCGGAGAGCTAATGCCACAGAGACGGCATACCAGGCGCCGGCGGATTCACCGCCGAGCACACGCAACTGCGCTCCTAGCTTGTTCGCTCCGTCTTCAGACAGGGCGAATAGGGCTGCGTCGACGGCGTCGTTATAGCCGGCTGGATACGGATTCTCTGGCGCCAGGCGATACTCTACCGAGGCCATAGTAAGGCCTAGCTCGTTAGAAAGTCGGGTGAGATATGGATCGTACGAGGCATTGCTGCCAATGACAAAGCCCCCTGTTTAGTTGAATCACTTGGTGAGCTTCTCGTTTGTGTATCAAGACACTAGGGCTCGTACCTGCATGGAAGTGTAGCCAAACTCCTTTAGAAGGCCCTGTCGTGGGTTCAATGACCCGCAGCTCAATCGAGTTCCCTTCACGGCCGGTAAAATCGATCAGGCGCGCCTTGTCGTTGCACACGGGCTTCTTGAATCCGTTGGTACCATCCCGGCGCGCATCTCGGTAGTCTTGCGGCGTTGGAAACTCATGCCAAGGCTTGTCATTTGCAAGAAGCTTTTCGAGGCGGTCGGCCAGCTCGAGGCGTCCCTGCTGGCTACTCGACGAGACCTGAACGGGACGGACGTTGACTGACATTTTAATGTTCGACAAAGAGGGCAAAATGTAGTAGAGCAGGAAAATGATGTTTGCATCTTATTGAGAAGCATAAGGCGTTGAAGGTGGTTAATAAATTCTGGCCCTCCACTCAACTAATTGTGTCCCCGACGGTATATACGCCTTCGGAATACCTTTTTTGTCGCTCGGAACTGGTACGGAAACGGATCTCAATCTCTGTATTCCGATTTCAACGCCGCAGGTTAGTACCTTCTCTACATCTCTCGGACAGGCGCTGTCATGCTGTTAGTGACTGGAGACAGAAGAGGGAATATCAGGTCAGATATTGAAGCGAGGTACATTGCGAAGGCTGACTGACGATCTTTCGCGTGGGCCGTAAGAGGAAGCTTATAAAACAACTGTTGAGAGCTCTTTAGATGGTATTCATACGGTTTGGTCGAGGCAACAAGTGCGCCGCTGAGGCAACTGTACTTAATATAGAACCACTGGGTAACATCTTACGACCAGTTATGGTGGTTATATTGTTCAAGTTACGGATGGTAAACGATACAAGCTTGATAGCCTCTTGCAAGGTCAATTCAAAGATCAAACAAACGAACAAATATATAATTGCTCTATAACTCTACGCAGGTATTCGCGTTTTATGCAAATGGGATACGAGATTGTATAAGCTGCTGAAATCAGAGACCGATATAGTTGGTTCATTTGTCCTACGGTTGCACATTTCAACAAGTCCTCGACATCTGACGTGTTTTGCTCGCTACATGTGTGCCGTAGGATACGACATGGACATCTGTATGTTTTTCCTAATTTCCCGTTGCGGTAGCCCTTGCTGGTTCCTCCGCACATCGGCTTCGCTGCTTCAGGTGTGGAGCGTCCACAAGATAATATCTGGTGATTTGTCACGTTAGGCTTGTAAATGTCCGACGGCAGGGAAGAAATACTCACGAAAGGTCGGCCGCCGCGCTGGACTCATCTGCGGTGAAGCCATCCGCCAGCCAGGCGAACATGCTCAATGGATCGTTAGACAATGACGTCCATTCAAAGTCTTCGTATCGTGGCTGCTCAAGTAGGTCGAAGAAATGCAAGCGAGACCCTGGGTGAAGCGACACGACTGTCCTACCAGAGCTGCCGTTTTTGAAAGAACTGGCACAGTTCTCTACCCAGACGGTCTTCTCCATCCACTTCAGCGCGTGTGCCAACCATGCCTTGGTCGCCGCCTCTGTTGGTACCAACGACGCATATGCTTCCGTTTGCAGCTTGGACACGAGCTTGCGAATATACTTTGTCAGCCTTTCAATAGAACCTGTAATCGATCCATGACCAAGTGGGCTCTGGGGCCCCATCATCACGAAGTAGTTGGGCATCTTGTCCACTGTGACGCTAAGGTAGGCAGTGGGAAGTTCCTGTGTCCACACCTCCCGAAGATCACAACCGTTTAAGCCAACGATCGAAAACCTGGGTATGAAGCCCATGTTGAAGCCGGTTGCACAGATGATGGTGTCGGAATCGACCTGCTTTCCAGACGCTGTCTTCAACCCCGTTTCGTTGAACGTGTCGATCTCGCCCCAGATGATCTCGACTTTGGGAGAACATAGTGCTTCTAGAAAGCCGCTGCCTGGCGTTGGTCTTCGGCACCTGCGCTGGATTAGCTTGGCCACGCCGACATTATCATGCTCTAAACGTACCCGACTGGAAAGTCCGGAATCAAGTCATTGACAAGTTCTGGCTTCGCAGACAACCTGGCTGTCATCTGTTTTTTGGTGGCTTCTTTACCCATCTGCTGGGCCTGGGAATCCTTGAGGTATAGTCGGAATCGCGCGTTCAACTCATTTTCGATCTCCTTTCGATACGCATAGTAACCTTCGGGATCCTTGGACCAGTTGTCCTTTTCATCATCCGTATAGATCTTGTTCGCACCGTTCTCGCCAGCAAAGCGGTTCGCGAGGGCCGGCGTAACCCAGGTTTTGCTGCGTAGCATAACATATATCTTATCCGCTTGATCGAGGATGGCTGGAAGAATCTGAATGCCGGAGCTTCCATTTCCAATGAGCGTGACTGTCCGACCTGTAACATAATCGACATCCGGCCATGAGGCTGAGTGCATCATATTCCCTCTGTACGCCTCACGATTCGGAATTGTCGGCCAGCGCCAATTGTTATAGGCGCCGCTGGCGTTGATGAAGACATCGCACTCTTCGATGAAGGGTTCACCCTGCTCACCGTCTTTTGTCTCTCCGTCAGAGACGACGAGCTCTCGGCCATCCGTCTGAACAATCTGGACTTGCCATTTCTGCCTCTCCTCGATCCACTTTGCACCGATAATCTTGTGGCTCAGCCTGATGTACTTTCTAAGATTGTGCTGCTCGGCAACTTCCTTTAGATACTTGTAAATGTCCTGTGCACCGGTGTAGAAGCTTGGAAAATGGGGATATGGGGCCCAAGTGAACTAGAACCAGTCAGCACTATTCTTGTAACATTCTACTGACAGCATTACCTGGTAGTTATGGATAGGGATATCACAGCTACAGATTACAGTAAGCTTTTATTTTTTTTAAGTAACTGGCTCTGCTATTGCATGCAGAAAGACCTGATGATATACTTACGCGCAGCTAAACGTTATATTAGCCATGGCACAAGTTTATATTCATTACTGAGGGAAACTCACCCAGGGTATCGATTTTCAAACCAAGTTCCTCCAAGATCGGAGTTCTTCTCAAAGATTTTCAATTCGCAGTTGGCAAAGCCGCCTGTTTCGACCTCATGTGCAAGGTTCAGTCCGCTGATGCCGGCGCCACAACAAACAATCTTGAGTGGTCTTGGAGTCCGCATAGGGACCCGTGACATCTCGAAAGCCAGAGGGTCAATAGATTTGTATGCGGCAGTTTCAGCAGGAGTCGGCTGCCTCTGCGCCGCAATCTGGTAGAACCTGATTGCGTCTTCTCTAGCCGAGGAGCCAGGCGTGCTGTTTGTAGAGCTATTTGCCATGATGATGCCGACTAATTGTGTGAGGTGATGATAATAATAATAATAGATTTAACGAACTTGCATCTTTTATTCAAGCCCAGATCTTTTATAATTATAGGAGTGTTGTTCTTACTGTCAAAACTAGGCCTGTTCCAATTGGTTCACGCCGGACAGGTAAAAGTTCGAGCTCGGTCCGGAACCAAGCCACGGGAAAAACAACGGAACGATGGCTTTCGTTCCGTCCTCAGTTCGGAACACGCCTCTTCATTGCCCCTCTCGATTTCTTCCGTGAGAGAGATGCAGATTCGAATTGGTGAAGCAGTAACACTGCATATGGAACTATTCGCTCCATGCATGCATTCTCAAGCTATTGTGAGATGGGGCCGCTTTGGATAAAAGGTCAGGTAGATATGAAAATGTTCGAGCCACTCAATACCTCTAGCTATCGAAAATAGCCCATTCAAATGAGAGAAACTGGTACCGGCCTCGCCGGTAACTATTTGTCCGTCAAAAATGAAGTGTGAGATTTTCCAGGCAGAAATGCCGACTGTACCGTACCAATCTGGAATCATATCTCGCCCAAGTTGTACAATTCACATCAGGTATGCCATAGTTCATACGCCTGCGCTAATTGTCCCGCCATCTTCACACCTTCTTCTTGCTTGAACTTGAGGTACCATGGTGCTGTGAGGTCATCCTGCTCTCCCGAGGATGTCATGGAGGAGGATTCGTTCTCCTGCACTCTTAGACGAGTAAAAGTTGGTGGTTCAGTCCTAGCCAGGCAGCAATTGAAGCGTGGCCTGTTTGAAGCACAGATAGAAAAACAAACAGTACTTATAGTTATTAGCACATAGAGTTGTGTCAAGATTTGTTTGTCCTCATGTCTGCAGGCTTTTTGAGCCATGTCTTGAATCCAGGGATCCTGGGCTTCCCCACAACATACGTCAAAAGGCGGGGCCCCGGCTTATCTTGTGTAGTGTCCTAGTAATCATGGGGCAGGCAGTTTCCAGTTAGGTCAGATCTTCCCCGGGCCTAAGTATAGGCCTATTACCCCGCTTGAATTTCAGGACACTAAGCCGGCTCCCTCGCCTTCCGTACATCGCCCTAATTCCAAACATCTGCACTCGTGTCGTGAAGCCCACGCAGTCGCTCTCCCGCCATGGTGAACTCGCCCACGACCTTGGATCTAAACGGGCTTGACACGGGCAACAGTCCAGGAGGCACAATTGGGAACGCTGAAGGTGGACCGAGCCAGGGCAGGAAGCGGAAGAAGTATGCGGCTAGAGCATGGTAAGTGCAAAGACTGGACTCCGCAGCACAGAATGGCCGAATGCACACGTTTCTGACCGACAGTATTCTAGTCACGATTGTAAGCGGCGCAAGGTAAAGTGCAGTGGAGAAGACACTTGCCAGCAGTGTCGGACCAGGGAGGTTCGATGTCGTTATTCGCCGCTTGCACCTGCGGCCGAGCGAGATGCAGCAGAGCAGCCCAGACGGTAACATCAATCCTCCCTTTCCCATCCCTCTGTTGCGCTCCCTTTGCCCGTGGACTGATGTTGAGCCGCTACAGTACTACCTCTGGCGCCAACACCAACAGACGCAATCCCATCGTTCCGCGGGATCCGGACACGAGGTCTGCAGTCGCTCAAGCTCCGGTGCCCAGCGCCTTATCCGACCCTCGCGTTGATGAGCTCTGCGATCGGGTCAGCACCATTGAGGGCATGCTCACTCGTTTGGTGAAGTCGGCCAAAGGAACTGGGGATTCATCGCCAAGCGCCACTTTCTCGACGCCCGTAGAGCGCAGTGTGACTGTGCCCGGTGAAGATGATGACGACGCAGACCAGTTTGCGTTACCAACAATCGCGCATGATGATCTCACGCTCTCATCTCAGGTCGCCGCCATGAGCGCATTCCTGTCCAGGCCGCCTTCACCAAAGCCCGGCAGTGGCAGGCAAACAGCAACGTTTCAAGTCTTGGTCGAGCTTCCCGACACTTCTTCTCTACAGCATCTCCTCGACGTCTATTTCCGGGAGATGAATAGCTACTTTCCTTTCTTGGATCGCGAGGATACTGAGTTGCGTATCTACGGCGTTGTTGGCCGGCTCGGCTACAGGCCCTGTAATCGCACCTTGGCTGTGACCAAGGAAGATCTTTCCGTCATCGCTCTTACATACATCATGCTGGCGCTCGCCGACTGCGTGGACCCAGGCGAAGGAGCATGCGATGGCGACACGAAACCTGGCTGGGAAAGATATCTCCAAAGCTGCCGTGCCATCCAACGTTTCTCCCACTCCAAGGCACTCAACCTAGACGTTGTCAGAGCGCAATGTCTTGTGGCTGCATATCTCATGCACTGCGAGGTACTCAGAGCTGCCTCGCAGGCCATTTCAGTCGCTTGGCAGCAGGCTATATCAATTCGCCTGAACGACAAAAAGGCCTGGCCGATTGAGAATGCCCAAGAAACCTTGCAGAGACAGCAACTGTGGTGGACGATGTATTTTTTAGACAGGCAAATTTCCCGCCGAAGCGGGATCGCTTATCATATCCGCGACACCGAATTCGACGTTGACGACTTCACCTTACACGCAGAGAATAACCTGATACCACAAACAGATATCACAAGGAGCTATCTGCAGGCTCTGATCAACTTGGCCAGGCTTTGGAGCCTCGTGTGGGACACGTTCTTCGCTGTTGGCGCGACGAACAAGGGAGATTGGATGGAAGTGGAGCTCATGGACGCTCGAATCCTCAACACTCGTCGAGGACTGCCCAAAACATTAACCTGGGACTCTAACGAGGTTGCGAACTACACAGCATGTGACGAGGATGAGTCCCACATTCGTCGGCGCCTTCAGATTTTTACTGTAAGTTTGTTTGTTCTACGATGGAAACGTACCAGCATGTGTATCTTAGTGACTTGGCTCGCAGAGATTGGAACTCATCCGCATGCTCATCAAACAGAACCCTGTACGCCAGTCGGCCTTCAACCCAGAGACGGCTCATTTCTGTGCCCGGCTTTCGCGCGAAATCATCAGATCCCATCATGTTTATCTCTCGCAGTACCCAGAGGCCCGAGCGAGCGGCTACTTCACAACAAGCTCGATAGTGGAATGCATCTATCACTTGGCCCCAGTAATCCACTGCTCTGTCGACAGCAACGAGCGTAGCGCCTGTGTATCCGCTTTCAACCAGGCTCGTGGTATCTTGGTCAAGTTATCCGCCTACAACAACGTGGCAAAAAAGGCCTTGAAGGCCTTGAATGGCGTCATCAAGAAATGGGGTACCGGCGATATAAAAGGCAGCAGTGGCGGCAAGGACACCAGTGCATTACAGGGTGTATTACAGGACCACAATGTAAGATGGCCGTTCGTCTCTTTTCCATTCCATAACTGACAAGTCAAAAGAATCTTGATGTTCCTCCGCAAATACACGAATTCATGAGGAGGATCGAAGTACAAGATGGACAGGACAGCTTTGATATCGATCTTGGCGAGTTGATGGATATGTCGATGGGTTGGATTTCCGGCAGTGAGTTCGATCTCCAGCCTGATGTCCTCCTTTGAAGACATAATGTGCAGCCCACAGTTTTGTTATTTCTTCACCTGCCCTTACGGATAGCTACCAGAATTGACAATTAATACCATCTCATAAGCTTCACCAGTCACAGAGTCGACCAGCCACGCACGCACGGAGCCAATCACAAGTCAAGAAGCTTAACGTACAGAGCCCGCATCGAAATATAGCAGCAGTGTTGTAGAAGATATGTATCAGGCGGTGCTGTTTGCATGGTAAACAACTGTAATCTCCTAGAACTTCAGCAGCCTCAAAATGCCCAAGTATTCAAGACTCAACATCAAGATATGTACCCGGAAAAATGTATATCATGCACATACCAATTCCCCTGAAATAGAAGGCAATCGATAATTTGGTGTAGAAATAGGTAAAGAAGCGAACCCCCGGTCCAGCTTGGTCAACAGAAAGAGTGGAATTACCGTCAACGACAGCGACTTCTCTATCTCTCCGGCAACGAATGATGTGACAATATCGGCTCTCATATCACTCCACTACACATGCCGAGGAACCAGCTTGACAAACATGGGTGGCTTCTCCCATAACAAATATGCTTCCTGCCGGTTCCAGTCCGCGGATCTAGGGTCCAACTCGAGGTCAAAGCGCCATAACAATCGTGCCATCAGGAGCCGCATCTCGAAATAGGCGAGACTGCGGTGCATGTCAGCAAACTCGTCAAGGAGCAAGAAGCGTGAGCTGGGGGAACTGAGGAACGGACGTACTTCCTGCCAAGACAGTTTCTGGGGCCAACATGGAAAGGTTGCAGGGCGTCTTTTCTGTCGCCCTCGTACTTGGTGTTGTTGCCTTGTAACCAGCGCTCGGGTATGAAATCGTCGGGGTTCCTGAAATTTCGCGACGAATGGTACGTCGACCATTGATGAACTCCAACAGTAGTCTGGAGGCCCATGCTAGTTAAAATGTGCCTGCCTTAGGTTTGAATCCGAGGTAGATACTCACATGAGGAGGAACAACCTTGCCACAAATGATCTGTTTGTCTGGTCCGGTGTTGCGCGGAAAGGTGTCGGGAACTGGGGGGTGCACGCGAAGAGCCTCATCCAGACAGGCAAGCAAATATGGCAACCTGTTGACGTTGACCAAGTTGATCTGCTCGGCGGTCGAAAAGGCACCACGGATCTCAGATTTCACCTTGGCCATGCGTTCGGGATCCCTAAGTAAGTAGTAAGTCACACCCGACATTAGCGTTGCGGTGGTCTCGCTGCCAGCAATGATCAAGGTCTCGACAGTGCTCTGATATTCGAGTGCAGTGATGCCACTGTCCGGCAGCAGATATCCTGAGATCAAGTCTTGCCTTCCATCATCGATTGATTTCCGGTATTCAGCTTTCTCAACGGCCAGCTTGCGCTGATCAGCACGTCGCCTGCGAATATCGGGTGGAACGAGCCATTTTGACAGCGGCGCGAGAAAGGGCTAGTACTTGGTGCACCTGACGAAGGCTCCCGCTTTGACCGAGTCAAATATCAACTGCACCCACGGATGGTAACCCCAATTAGTGAGGCAGTCAAAGGATTGGCCAAAGACCAAGTCACCCATGACATCAAAGGTAAAGAACTGTTGGTTGACTCAGAAAAGGTTCCTCGGCGGCGTGTTTCATGCATTCACTTACATTGTACCAATCGACGATATCCACCGTGGGATTTTCGGATGCAGCACATTCTTCCAGGCGCTCAAGCATCAGATCCGCGTACTTCTTGATGACGTCCTCTTGGCTCCTCAACGCTCGTTCGCTGAAGCCGTGCGAAGCTTGTTTCCGCAGAATTCTATGGCGGAATTGCTCGGCATTGATGATGCTTCCAGGGCCTGAGCTGATATTGGAATAGAATGTTGGGTCCTTCACCATCTCGCCTTTGCCCCCTCGGTGGCCATAAATGTCGTTCCATGCTTTGGGGTCCGTGTATGATAGCTCATTAGGCGCTGTGCGAACGACATCTCCGTACTTTTGGTGCGCCTCGTGGAGTGCATGTACCAGGTTCCCTTGGATGCAGTGATAACAGTACCAAAGGCGAGTCGCAGCTGCTAAACGTGGGCCTGGATATTTGGACAGCGGGTGCAAGTAGATATTGTACAGTGCCTTCAAGACGAGGGTGACCGTGAGCTGTGTTTTGCATCAGTCTTGGACATCAGGACTAGCAGTATTCCTCCAAGGTTTCTTACAATCAAGATAACGATGAGGCCCGTCTCAAGCACGCCATGGTAGCGAAGATGAGAGTCGAGTTGGAGATTGGATAATAAAGCCATGATGGCTTGGATGACACACTCGCGTAGTTCTTTATAGGCTCTGGGACATAAGCGAGTTTTATGTCGTTTTATGACAAGGTATGCAGGCCTTTCCAGAACATGTAAAGAGCAGTCTTCTTATTCCAATTGACAAGCAGAGGCTCTGCTGACTTTCCGAGGATTCGGAATCATTCCGTTGCGTGATATGAAACTTGCGTCGAGTTCAAAAGTCGGCGATCGGACGTCACCAAGAGAGATTTGCATGTCCACTGTGCTAGTTCTTTTCGTATCTGGTGCGATTCCGCTTCTCTCCTATTGGTTTTGCATTTCCGCGGGTTTCAGTCCTTTCATACGGCACAGCTCACCGGAATAAATATATGCACAAACATGAACCGGAAACCACAAGAGGACTTTTGCGCCATATTGATCGACGTATATGATCAAAGAACGATACATACGTGACGAACAAACAAGCGTAACAACGCAGACGCAAGACGTCAGCAAAGGACTGTGCGATGCAGTACTACAAAACGCTCGCCCCCGGCCCGGCAAAGCCGGATGAGGCGACCGAAGCGTACAAGGACGACGAGCTTACTTACTCTCTATCGAGAGTACCGACAGTTACACCACGCCCGCTGAAGATCATCGCGGTAGGGGCAGGGTTCAGTGGACTGGCCTAAGCTGTCAGGCTGTCCACATCGGCAAACTGCAGAATGTGAGCATCCCCTATTCTATACTCCCCAATTTACAATAATTGGTCAGAACGGCATTGAGTTATGGCAGCGTTAGCTAGATAATACTCATGCCTACTTTTTAGTTACTGCTATAAATTCTAAATTATCTTACTATAATAGGCCTATATTTTCCTTTTAGTTATAATAGCATTATAACTCCTATTAAGATAGTAACTAAATTATCTATAAGCTTATCTATAAATTTGAGATAAAGAGCTATAGCTCTCTTATCCTTAACGTATATATTGCTAGTATTTGCTAAAAGCATTTACTTACCTAGTAAGAGCAGCAGGCTAAATAAGTTATTATACAGATATATATAAAAATAGAACTATAAACGGCAACTTTAACTATATACACCCTAGAAGCTAGGTTTATTTCTTAAGCTGTTATTTATGCCTTAATATAAGGACTTTAAGTGGTAAAGTCTATACGACTCTAATAATATAGCCTTTGCCTGGCTAGCCGCTAAATCTACGAAAAAAAAGAGAATCTCCTGTCCATATAGATTTAACATAAGTAAAACATCAACCCAGGCATCCCTCTATCATTACATGGTTATATTTATCAACCGTGCAAGTTGTATCTACTAACCCGAGTGACTTGGCTCATGCAGATAGTACCTAGATCTCGATAGGGAGGCTCGGCCGATGCAGAAAACCAGCACAAATTGATGTCAACCAGATGGCCAGGATGGGAATTTGAGATAGAGACAAAGGAAATGCACTTAAGTCTTTACTATTTCTGCCTTTAAGACATTTTGATAGGTGTTTAACTCTTCTTGCCTGAGCCTCACCCCGTGTTGTTAGCAATAGCCTAGATAATGAAACCAAGGCGGCTGAGGAATCTCTTTTGTCACTGGACTGTGATGCTGCTTTTCACTAAACACGTTAATGGACTCAACGCGACATGGTCTGTTATCTTTTGATAAAGTTCGATACTTAGGATACTGGTGGTGCTTGGAAAGGCGTTCTGAATCTATTCCGTGTGAATGAAGTCTTTATTAGCTACCAGAGCTTAGTCTAGGGTAACCGCCCCCGCACAATCTGATCTAACCCATGCCGAGCCTGCACAAACGGGTGCTGTGATTGATATGACTATCGATCCGTGTTCAATTGTTGGACGTGAAGATAATTTTCCATCCCGCGGGTGCCGCCGTAGCGGGCCTCACGTATCGCCTGACGAACTGGTTCTCAGTTCAAGTTCTATGCAACTAGCTTCGTGAATCACGGAATACACCCGCGGACGTCCTGTCGTGGCTCGGAAGAAGGCCCGGAACCACGGAAGACCTAGTCTGGTAACGGTATAAGTATTGTACCGCCGCCATAGATGCTAGCTATGAGGAGCAAGGCGAGAGGAACTATACACACGTCCATACAAACAAACTCAGCTGTTGAACGCAAGAATGAATATCTTAAACGGAAATGCGCTTGTTACTGGAGCAGGTAAGGGTATAGAGATCCTGTGCCTGCGCTGCGGTAAGACTAACGCGTACCGATTCAGGTTCAGGAATTGGTCGACAGCTATCGCTTGCCTACGTAAGAGCGGGCATCCAAGGCATCACTTTAGCAGATCTCAACAAAGATGCCCTCTCCGAGACGGCACGCTTGATTCAGGCCCAATATCCTGATGTCAAGGTTTTGCCCATAGTTGTCGACGTGACGGATGAGAAGTCGGTCAACGCAATGGTTGACCAAGCAGTGCAGACCTTTGGGACGCTTGATTGTGGTGAGTCTTGCAAGCATTTGTCGCCATTTAAGTGACTAACACCATTACAGCCGCGAATGCTGCGGGAGTTATCGTCAAGTCTCGCGAAAAGTCAGCCCATGTCCCGAGCAGCGAGTTCGACCGCGTGATGAACATCAACACTAGAGCGGTGGCACTTTGTATGCAGGCTGAGGCGCGCGCCATGTTGAAGCAACCGCGCAAGCTGACCAGTGCGTACTGGCAGGACGAGCGCAGGGCCCAGGTAGGAAGCATTGTCAATTTCGCTAGCGTCTGCGGTCTCCAGGCCATGCTTAATGTTATGCCATACGTGGCGTCTAAGCACGCCGTCATGGGTATGACTAGGAGTGCGGCGGCGGAGCACGGTCCCGAGGGGCTGCGCATCAACGCCGTCTGCCCCGGCATTGTCGATACACCCTTCATTGGAGACCTCAAGGCACTCAAAGGTGGCAACGAGCAGGACCCTGCCTTTGCGAACCCACTCGGAAGACTTTGCTACCCCGACGAAATTGCGGACGCTGTTGTCTTCCTCAGTAGCACCATGTCGAGCTATGTGAACGGTATCGGGTTGGTCTCAGATGGCGGTAGGTCTGTACAGTTTTAATAGCATAGTATTAGAACATAAATAAATTTATCAATGAATTTATACAGGTCTAGTATGGTTAATACGTGAATTAATTAATTAAAAAAGTAAGTTAATTACTGCTGTTTAATAATTTAGCTGTTTCTTCAGGAGTATATAAGCCCAGTTGCGTTGACGGGCCAAGGGCTAATTTCGAGCAACCCCCCTCCAGACTTGTCTATCCCAACAATCGATTCTCGGTCGATGATCATTCGCTCTCCGAATAGGTGACTTGGTACAAGACAATGACGGAGAAGTATCCCTGGCCCGTACAAGGACTGCCTTGGTGGATGTAAACTGGGAGACTGCAAGGAAGATTGCCCCTCTGACACTCACGAGGTTGCTAAGTTCTGTCTGCTGGAATAAGCTCTCAGCCATAAATCTCAACTGCACGAGGCTGCAAAGCAGACCTGCAGCGGAGCATTCCCTACCAGCAAGGCCCCAGTCCAAAAGTTGTCACCAGGTAGGAACGGGCTGACGTGACCAGAACAACTGCTACAAGTAGGTCTATTGCTGTGCCGAACTAAGTGCTGCGGCCTACCGATATTCCAGTCCCGACGTGTAGTTTGCGAGGAGTGAGCACGGTGATGGCAGATAGGGTTGTAACCTGGGCGGCCGGGAAAATCCCTTTGCTTCAATGCCCCAAGCGCGATAACTATCATGTAGAGGTTTTCGATTGCTCTGAAGTCACCTACTCAGGAAGGCAAGTTATCAGGGTGTTTTGTTCTAACGGCGGCGAAGAGAGTGACTCCTCGTTAAGCTTGAAAGAGGACCTCGGTGGGAATGGATTGGTTGTGAGTACGACGATGCCCCTCTGATCGTACACCTACTTATAATATTATAGAAATATGGGTGGATCTGGGATGAGACTCCAAGGCACTGAAATACTGTAGTCTTGCTGACAGCCCATCTGAAACTGATCCCATGACGGGACACTTGCATCTGTTATTGGGTTACAAATTTGGGCTGTGTCATCAACATAGAACGAGCCCGGTGGGAGTCCCGAGTGAATATATGCATCTGGTAATAGACTGCTAGAGTCAATTTGCGCTGGAAGAACACCGAGGTCGAAATTTGAAGGATAGTCGTAGGCGGTGGGGAATTCCGTATGGGAATCTACGACAACTGGAGTATATGCTTCGCGATAGGGCAGTGTCTGGTAAGAACCTGGGGGGTCGTGGAGTGCCTGGGTCTTATCGCTAACGTCTGTAGTTATGCTTCGACTGTCGGGGCTGCAAGCCTGATCTGAAGTGTCGGCACATCCCAGATCGATAACGACTTCGCCCTTGCGAGAGGACGGCTTCCCATCACAGCTGAGGCCAGAAATCGTTTCAATCATTGTAACTACTGTTCGTCCAACCGCCCACACTTGCGCTAAATCTTTCAGGGATTCCAAGCAGGTGCTGACTCGTCGACGGGCAAGTCTCCTGGTAGTAGGACTCGGCGTATTCGACACGTGTAAGTGTATAACAACTGCTGAAAAGAGACTATGGACGATGAATGGAGGACAGCGGCGTAGCTGTTGCTTGTCTCTGAGGGCTTCAACAATCGACGTAATCATATTGGCTGAGCCAACTGTACCATCTCGTAATCCATAGGATTGTTTTGTATCCTGCAAAGTCTTTCTGTTTCGAGGTGAACTTGCCCGATGTAGCAGACAGCAAGCGCTGAAGTAGTGCAAGTAGAGTATCCCAGACCAGAAATGGTGCTTTGATCGTTCCCAGCGCATGGGAGCAGGGCACTCCTGGTTCCATTTGGATAGGGATGTAGCAATAGAGTTGATACCATCCCAGTCTTGACCACCACTGGATATGTTGGAATATTTGGATGCGACAAGTCCTATCAGCTTACACAGCTTCACGTACTGAACGAAGAATCCCACCTGAGTTGGGTCTGGTGGGTATTCGTGAATATCATTCCCATCATGCTCGATGAAGTCATCATCGGCGATCATATCGACATCGCAATCGTCGAGGTTGAGGGATACCGACTGCCCCAGGCCAACAGCTAAAGTGCGATCTCGAGTAAATAGCGTCCACCAAATGCGCTTGCGGAGTCTCTTTTCACTGATTGACAATGTTGAATTTTCCATGCTGCGATGAAGACCGAGATTCTGAGCAACAGCGATTGCGGATTGACTCCAATAGAACATGTTCTTGGATATGTCATCAGGGCCAGCCCAGTACCATCCCATTAGAAGCATCGACTGCACCAAGGTAATTCCGTCTCGCTCATAGTCGGCGTCATAAAGGGCTTTGGCGCGTCGATAAAATGTCGCAACAGCTGTTGAAGCTGATCCATCAACCATTAATTGTGGGTTTGTGCTTATTCGGGCGCCAGCCAGCAAGATAGACTGTATGAGAAGCATCGACGGGGGGCTTTTAGGATCTCGATATTGTGACATGAATTTTGTGCGGTTGACAACGGGTACAATCGGGTGAACCCAAGCAAAGAAAGTCTCTATCAAGTCGTCGCAAAGCGTTTTCGGAGGCAGTACAAAGGCCCCTCTGCGCTGAAGGATCCGTGTTTCGAGGGGGTCTAGTCCAGCAGGTATTGACAGTGCAAGAGTATCTCGAGGCAGAGGGAAATGCACTACCGGGCCTTGGCTTCCACTGAGGAGGAGGTTAAAACCCGCAGATTCGCCCATATAGATAACATGGCCTGCGGATGTAACAGGCAGAACATTGAATTTGGTTGGTGGTGACACAGCTCCATCTTGCTGGGAGCTTTCTAGATATTCCTGAGTACTTGAGGTAAGTGTATTGAGGCAATCGCTTGAGGAATTTCTCTGTGCTCTAGTCCTGGTCAGCACGTCAGATCATGAAGCGGAGCATTGGAAGTCATACGTAACGTGCTCCCCTTTCCCACGGTTAGCAAGAATCCTTGCTCGATCTTTCGCTATTCCTGGAACTTGACAGTTGATATTAAATGCGGCGCAATTGGTGCAAGGAATCCCTTTGCTCAGAGCATCGCATCGGGTTTTTCGCGAATGACATGTCCAAAGAATATGTGAGTTTTAGTACAAGACGAGTGTGACACGACGTAACTCACCACGCAGGCTCGGAATGATCGAATCTTGATGAATCTGCAGTTGTCAGTTCCAACAATTATACGTCGAGCACCGGAGTGTATACGCATACCTCCTTTGTCGCGGTGGTTGAATTGATGTAGCCATGGTTGGTAAATAAATAAACAAATTACTATCGAACGCGAACAAGACCAGTTTTTTAATCAAAAGTGGGACATGTGAAGCCGACCTTCATTGCCTAAATGCACTAGGCGGTATTATATGTCAAACAATGGCCATCAGCAGACCCGATGAACTTGTTCTAGCGTGATGACGGGCAATTACACTACTGTACCCCGCACTACGAACTGAACTTTATAGCCACTAGCTTCGGAGGATGGCAGCCTGGAGAAAACGAGAGACGTCGATCAGTCAGGGGTTACAGTACAACACATGTCCAAGGGTCGGGATGACCGACGCAGGACAGGGATATGTCAAACAAGATTCCCCCTGTACTTTATGCAACTGAAAAACCTACAAAGGGCTGTGTGTAGACACCCTAGCCATTGAGATTGCCAGACATATTGACCTAATCATCTCGAGAAGCATGGATGGCCTACCCTTGCATACTGCTCTGTTACTACATGCTGGACAGATACGGTAATCGCGGAGTCCATAGCTGAGAAGGTAATGCCATTTTTACTTTTTCCAAAAGCGCTAGGCGTCGGTTAAAGTACACTAATCCATTTTGTGACTAGGTTTCAGCTCTTGTATACAAGGGCGTCATATTCTGATATAACAACGTCCAATTAAGAATACTATGTGAAGAGAAGGGAGAAAATGTCAATTGCGAGACGTGTCAGACGCGGCTCGCTATACTAATCAATGCGACAGACACCTAACGTTAGAATGAGACCCCGCATGGGTATGCTTCCTAACCAATGATAGGACCAACTGGCTTTCCAACCAGGTCAGCCAGGGCCTCAATCAAAGCAGTTGACAGGGTGATTGACCCCCTCAGATCCAAAAGGGAAGAAACCACATTACTGGTCTTGCACTGGCCTGGCCCTTTCCTGCCATTCATGATATCTTTCAACCACGCCAGGGCCTTTCCAGCGCCAATGATAGCGAGTGAGCCATGCTCCGAGAGCAAGTCTCTGTCATACTGAACCTTGGTACCGCCAGAGCAGTAGAATTTGACAAGATTGTCGGTATCCTTGATGGGGCTGACTTCATCCTGAATCGACTTGTAAACAAACAGAGGAATGCTAGGACTGTGTTTACCAAGAGCGTTCTCGTCTAGAATGCTTTTGGCAGGTTCTTGTGTCAGGATGGCAGGGTCTTTCAGCATTCCAACCACGTCCTGTCCGAGGAACGAAACAATATCAGCCACAAAACATTGCTTTTCAACAGCATCAAATTTGGCTTTATACTCTGGCTTAACCGCCGCATCAAGTCCCAACTTTAGGAGCGGGTATTGTTTGGCCAGCCCAACCATGCCGGGAGGGATGATACCAGCCAAAGGTCCCTTGTTAATACTCTTGATGACAGTTGTGATGTTGGGCACAGTACCACCAAGAGCAGCACCGGCGATGCGAAGCTCTGGAGCGTAGAACTGCTGAAGCTCTGCCGCTGAAGCTGACGCAATGCTCCCACCAGAGTATCCCCACATTCCGACGGTAGGGTTCTTCGAGATGCCAGTGAAGTTGGCAGAGTTAATGGCAGCTCTGATTCCGTCAAGGGTGGCATATCCTGCGAGTTTGTTTGCCAGGTAAGCTGCGTCAGGACCTTCATGGTCGGGAGAAATGACGATCCATCCCTGCTCAAGAGCTGCTTCGATCAGCAAAAGCTCTGCTTGGGTGACGATGGTTCCGAGAGGTCCGCCAGTGGCAGAGGCGAACTGAAAGGCATAAGACGGAGCACAGCCGGCATAAGAGGCATCCTCGGCGACCTGGTATGAGAGGACCTTCGTATAGTCGGCTTTGTACGGGACCAAGACAGTAAGGACGGTGGAGAGGGCCTTGCCGAAGTTGTCATTGGTTCTGTAGGAGATCTGCCAGGTGTCTTTCAAATTGGTAGGAGATATACCAAATGCTGCAATTGGAGACGGTGGCTTGCGATAGTCGATGATAGTGCCTGGCGGGTAGTCGTTGATATTACCAGGGACCCTGTAGAAGGAATCTTCAGTGGGGAGTACAGGCTGCTGTCGCTCCTCGACAGGGACAGACAAACCCAGAGTCGAGAGTGCCGCCACTGACAACAGGATGAAACGAGGGAACATGGTTGACGTGACTAGGGTTCAGGATTTCGATAGCCAATAGTTCATCCAGATAAGTTTGTCCAGACGTCAAAAAGATCTTAATATAAGCACGTTTTGCTCATAACTGTATTATAATTAGAAGGATATCAATTACAGTTAAATATTCAATTTAGTTCATGCAAACCGTCCTTTACCCCAGATCAGCCTTCCATTGAACCACGTGAACCCTCGGACAAACCCATGTGAAACCCTCAGACCGGAGCGATCTAGCTTCAGCTGAGGAGGTGAAATTACTTTGGTCGTAACAGTTACCCTCCACCACAGCTAGCGAGGCGCTATTCTCGTCTCAGGGACGTGCACATGGCGATCACTGGCCGGGCTGCTACAAAGTCCGTGACTTGCACGCGATTTGTAAATCCCGTTCTAGCGCCTGCTGCCATGGCCATAGCACCGAGCATCGATGATCATAAGCTAACCTAGACCTTTCTGGTAAAGTGCGATATGTGATAAGATAAGCATTCTCACCAACCATCATTAGGCCCCGCACTCAGATCCGCCGAAAGTTCCTTGACTACCTTACCCAAGTCAATTAACGTACTCTGATGCTTCCATGCGCCCTTACATCATACACCTTCCCCTTCCTTATAGAAGCATCGATGATCTCTCTCTTATTTGCGAAACACGTACCACTAAGACTGTATCGATACCGCAATCCCTGGACCCTAAGAAGCCTGCATCTCGAGCCCCGCGGGATTGCAGCACTAATTTCCTCACCACGAGCATCCACTACCCTGTACTCTCCTGCTTAATGCCAGTTATGGCCAATAAAAAAGACGATAAGGCTCCCCGATAAGTGTCATGCATGTTCAACTGCCTCAAGTAATTTGTTTCAGCAAAATCAAGGCTGTCGATGGTGAAAGTGATGCCGCTGGGTATGTACAGCACGAGCAAAAACCACCATGCTGCCGATGGGCGACAACTGCGACCTGATGATCTATCGACACGCTGAGCGACCGAATCCTCCACATTCACCGTTTACTATACAATTCAAGCATATGTAACCACGGCGAACAGTGTTATGGGCCACTCTGCGCGATCTCAATGAAAGGTACTTTGCCGTCAAGTATTCCGTTATCTCCGATGAACGCCGGCGATACCACTGACAATGTTAAACACGGTTAGATGTCAGGGACATTTTATCCAGCTCGAGGGTGATTCCCGTACAAGGATGACCGGCACACACGCGCGACGTTTCGATGCTCAGGTGGCGAATGGCTGACTACAAGCAGCAGACTTCTGCACGGCCAACCTACGCTGAACAACAGACTGGCGAGAGACCTTGGTGCCAAACGTTGATCAATCAATACCCTGCTACAATGCTGCATGTTTCGAAGTCTCCCGTACCGACTGTAACCAAGCGACAAGAGGGGGAATTGTCACCCAATGCCGTAAGTCGCGATCTGGCTGCAGCATCTCTTGGAGGGGTTGGGCGCTTGGTTCTGCTTACGAGGTCTGCCGTCAGATTGGAATGTCGCCCTTGCCTTTTCAGGCACCAATTGAGTGAGTGGGGCGTGTCACCAAATGGAGTTTCATCTGGACCGTCAGTTCGCTGAGCTGCAGATCGATGTGGTCTGGGGCGAACAAGGCGACGACATTGCCACCGATTATGTTGGCCTCGACCCCATCTCGACCCCACTGAATTGTTTGGTGTTGGCAGGGACGTTCAAGCTCAGGACTCAAGAGGCGCGCGCTATTGAAACCGATGTTGATAACTCGTTTACAAATAATGACAAGTAAATTTCCTGTATGTGGTGTTCCATCTGAGCTGCAGCTTACGCGCCCCAGTCATTCTCCAGGCAGCGTGGCGGGCGCAGTGAAGTGAATAGGAGCAATGCCACCGTTTTGTTAACGGCCGCATACATCATCATTGAGCACACAAAACTTTCAGTTTGTCGTCAGTTCGAGTTTCGCCCCACGGCTGATGGCTTGAGATCTGGAATTAACCTATCTTTAGTTCTGTAAGTTCCTGCTTTTTCGCAATGTAAAGGTTGGGCCGGTATTCCCTGACCACTACCGACGCCCGTGATTAGCGCTGGCTGGTTCTGTCGATTACCGAAAATAGTGGCAGTAGGCGGAGGGGCATAAGCCTCAATTTCGAGCGTTGTGTAACGCAAGGGAAATTGTTCTTAGCGGGCTTTTCAGCTGCACGGCCGATAGTGATTGACTTTGGATGCTTACCGGGCGGCACGCTTGAGGAGGTTTGATCTTGAGGTTTTATGGTTCTGCAGAATAGATAAACATGATAGGGTGACATTAGAAACGATTGTACCGTCGTGCTCTGGACTTCAAACTAGATGCATTAGCCGCGATATGAATGAGACACCCCTTGTCTTGAGCCGCATGGTGGTCTCATAAGTGGAGGTTGGTAGATAAAGGGCGATCGGTGCTGGCCCGAAGATCACTCCTTGTCAGATATCCCCACTGTTACGCAGTATGTCCACGCAACACACATTGCGGCTGACAGTCTGACCCGCCTTATCCTTCGCATTATGGCATTATCATACGATCAGTTGTGCAAAACAATTGTAAACGAGTTTTATGGCCGATTCGAGAACCAGGGACACCCGGAGACGTTATTCGCGCCAATCGAAACGATCAAGGAAATATTATCAAGAAATACATTAGGCAAGCTTTACGACAGTCTCAAAGCAGAGGCTGTCCCAGTGCCCGAGAATGTAGAAGCTCTTATTGAAGCGATCGAAGCCAAGATGCTCTATGAGTTCCTAGCCGTTCTACTTTTCGCAAGATGCTCACTCGGCGCGGCAAAGGCCTTTTTGGAGAGGTTGGTGTTGGGGCCCGATGCAAAAGAACAAACCTCACGGGCTGAGCTGCCACACTACCTGCCAAAAAAGCTAGAATATCTTGAAACCCTCTTCTTGGGAAACAACGTGGACACGCATAATTACAATGACGCGAAGATGTTCTATCATGCGCAGCACTTTTTTTGCGTGATGGTGGTTGGGCGTCCTGGCATAGCCACAATCAAGGCAGACGGCACACGATCTTTGCCCTGGATTGAACAGAAAGGAGAGTCGCTTGGTGAAGGAGCATTCGGTGTTGTGAGTGAAGTGTGCATTCCCCCAGGTCATTACACCACCGACGGAGAGTTTGGCGCATTCAATCAAAAGTCAGAGCTGGTTGCTCGGAAGTCCTTTCGCCATGCAGCTAAACCAGGGCAAAGTTTTCTGAAGGAGCTACGGAATATCGAAAAGATCCTTCGCAGCAATTCGACGCACAGCAATATTCTTACACATCTGGCTGCTATTGTCAAAGAAACACCGTCTCCCGAGTTCTTTCTCCTAATGCCCTTGGCAGAAATGGACCTCAAAAGCTATATGGAGGAAGATCGAGAAATGGATATAGCTTTCAAGGCAAGCCTCATCAGCTCCGCCATTGGCCTGACAGATGGGCTCGACTTTCTCCACAATGGAATGAAAGATGATGAGGGACAAAAATATATCGGCTATCACCTAGATCTGAAGCCTGCCAATGTTCTTCTTTTTAAAGATCCAGGTCCTCGACGGACCAGCACTTCGAATGATGGTGAAAGGGTTCTAGATCCTTCGGAGAACCCCGATTCAAAACATGAAAAAATGATTTGGAAGATCAGTGACTTCGGTATTTCAAAGATCAAGAGCCTGGAGAAGAGCCAAAAGACAGATCTATATGATCTTTTCGAAACAAATAAGTACGAAGAGAATGGGGCTAGCGCTACCCATAATGTTGGGGGGCTAGGTGAATTCATGGCCCCGGAGGCCGACAGCAAAAGGCGCGAGATGGACGACAAGAGCGATGTATGGTCTTTGGGGTGTATCATCAGCGTGTTGTTCGCATACATGGAAGATGGAAGACGAGGGGTGGAAGAATACAGTCAAGCTCGGCTGAAACAAAGCAAGATGGATGTTGCCACATTTTGGCAGTCTAATGTCCTCTTCTTGTTATCCTCGGTCGACATAAACAAAGAAGTCTCATCGAAGCATGCGTCGCTAATCGCGAAGGCTCGTACACGCAACGCGGGGCAAGAAGCAGCAGCCGTATCATACATGCTGAGATCCTTGGAGAACAAGGTACTTAAAACTAAGAAGAAGGCGCGCTGCAGTGCTGCGGATATACTTGATCAGCTGCGGAAAACGTTGAGGATATATTCCGGTGAGATAGATGGGCCGGTCCCTGGGCCGGACCCAATGGTATCGGACCGGAATAGTTCTGAATTGTGGGTTCTCAATCACTGCGGCCTTGGTCTTAAGCTCACCTCTAACAGGCATGCGAATGTCGCTCAAGGGCTACTGGCTACGGACAAGACAGTGGAGTTCGACGGATGCGCGATCTCGCTGAATGGCAAGTCTTTTGCTTACTGGAATGTAAAAGTCATTCTCTATTTCTACCACGACGCGACCCCAAGTGATGCAGTGGCGCAACGGACACCGACAGACTGGCTGAAGAGTCTGCCGATTGACAGGCTGAAGCGAGGTTCAACAGATACGTCGAGGGAATCGAACCTCCCATCAATCTTGACACCACTTGACAGACTAAAACCCAATGATGCCGGCGAGTCTTGGAAGACAGTAAAACTGACACATAATCATCTGGTTGCCATAAGCAATACCCACCAAGCAAGCCAGGTGAGCAAGAAATGAGACATTGGCATAATTGGACTGTAAGCCTCAAACGGCGGTTTACTGATTCTATGTAGTGTTATGTGTTCTCGACCACAGGAGAAACCAGTTTAGTCAAGTTCGACAAAGTGAGGCTACCGTACAAGCACGTTCATTTTCTATCAGTCTGTCGCGATCGAGAAACCTTAATCTGCCTCCTAAGCGACAATGATGGAAACAGCTTCCTCTGGAGGGCTGAGATTGGGTGGACTGAACGAGAATCGAGTCATGGTGATAGCATGGAATGGCCTCAATTGAAGGGAAAGAAGACCTTCTCGCTTGACTGGAGTGCTACAAGCATCATCAGTATTACTCTCCAGACCCACGATATCTGTTATATTGTACTTCAGGACGACGACAACCCCCGCATATTGACAATAATCCTGTACGACCTTAAATTAAATGAGTATGCTGAACGCCGTTTGGTGCTGCAGGTATGTGACACTTTGAGCTACATAGTTAGAGTTTAACGCCTTTTTAGCCTCTTAACAATTCCAAATCAAGGCTGTTTAACAATATGGACTGCTTTCACAAGAACAGTCACGGGTCAGAAGCAATCATGGTTACACATTCGGCACGAATCTGGCATCTCAAATCTGAAGAAACACGTATCGGCTTGACAGCCGATCGTCATCAGGGAGGAGATGAGTATCTTCTACTAAAGATCGCTACGTGTCAGACGACAAGAAAGATATTTGCTCTGGGCTCGTCTACCGGTAGACGCGATATCGTACTGCTGGCAATCGAACTTGGAAGAACGGATGTCGATCCGGAAGTAACACGGGTGACAAAGCTAGATGGTCTCTCAAAAGACACTAGCGAGCTAGACTTGAGAGTCCTTCACAAAGAGAATAGAACGGCTGTTCTGGTTATAGCTGTCAGGCCAGAAAATAAATCCTGCGTATATAGAATAGATCTAAGATAGTCCTCCAAACTCAAGAAGTGCACGACTCGGCGTTATGTTTCGTTGCGTCACACCAGACTAAGCTCAGTTCCAGAAGTTGTGATCACATTTCTCAACGTCATGAATCTCTTTACATTTTTAAACCTTGGTGCGAATTTTTTGAAGAAGGTTGCATCAAGTAGGAAGTGATAAAGTATAAATGTACCAACTGTCAGGATCACAGAGCACAAGATAAAGATCCATATCATAGGGGTCACGACTATTTGGTTTGTATCTTCATCTAAAGAGAAGAAATTCATCCCGAAAAATGTCTGAGGTCTGTTAGAATTTTGTAATGGATTATGATTGAGGTAGCTTACAGCAACAAATGAAGGAGGTAGATATAGTAACGTAAGAGTAGTAATGAAGACGGCAGATTTATTTAAGCGAAGCATTGTGTTATTCTGCTCTTTGGTATTAAATTGCTCCCGGAATGATAGAATATTGGCCAGAAGCTGCGTGATCTTCTGTGAACGCTGCTGTAGGGAGTTTGATACTCGACTGTAAGCCGCGCAGTCACGGCAGAACTGCTCGAACTGGGACTGAGAAGCTCGTGCTGTACCCTTTACCCGAGTTCCTATGTTGTAGCGACGGTCTTGACAAAGTGAAGCTAGACCCTCCAGTACAGCTTCTAGAGCTGATAACAAGATTGGTGTGTCAACTAAACGACTTTCTAGGAAGGCAAGATCAGACAAGTGGTGATAGTCGGTCTCTGACAGTTCCTCGATGAAGGAGGTGACTGTGTTATCGGCCTTTATCGTGATTAGATCTTTCCTAGCAGGCAGAAGGCAATTTACCTACAATTGGTATCAAAGTTCTTTCCAAATAGGCGTTATAGAGCCTCCATTGTGGTAAGTATGTGTGAAATAATTGTTCATGTATCCAGAAGCGGTGCTTTTGGGTATCATTTGGGTGCCGCAGTATACCGTCCCTTACATGCCGATGGAATTTGGAATCAGGATGTGGGTTGAAAATAATTATGAGGCTCTGGCATGTCTCCGTGTTGAATTTTTGATAGATGCCGGTTTGGCGAATCGACCATTGGCCCGAAACTGGTTTAAAATCCGGGTAACGGATTGAGTATGCTACCTCTGAGATCTTTTAGACGATGATACAGTATAGCGACATAAGCAGAGCCCCACTCACCCGTGACTGGCCCCGTCCGGGAGACCGTAAAGGGCGTACAAACTGTGGACTCTATATTGGAATATTTGTCATAAAAGCAAGAAGATAGATCCCGTACTGCGTTACCGAGACCGAACTTGGTAACAAGAAAATTGAACATTGGCTCTGTAATGTGCAATGGACCCCATGAGTGACGTTGACATATTGATCTGGGGGATCACCCTGTTAGATTTGATAAACTAATTAGTCGAAGCGATGGCAGTACACACATGAAACAGTGGGGATGGTTCTGGTGGTCAAGGTGAGCTTTCAGCTGTTCCATGGTCGAGACCTGGTGCAACCGTGCCTCGGCACTGTGCCCCGGTACTCGTGTACCGGTCGTAATGAGCTCGATGGGCTGGGTGACCCCATCGACAAAGCAGCGAGCGGCAGTCATAAGGTCTCTACGTTTGTAGTTCCCCGTAGTAGATCCCCTTGATACGAATTAAACAAGAAAAGGAGTCGTGGGGAGACGCTGAGCTTTAAACAACAGAGTGCATTGTATTTTCCAATCTATCGATCATGTGCGCCCTTCCCGTTTAGGCTGCGATAGCGCTTATCCTCGCAGCCCGATCATGAATAATTGACAAGACGGCAGTGCCTCAATGGACTACAGAAAACCTACAGATGATCGTGTGAACATTTGAGAGCCTCATCCACTCAAGTGCCAGAGAGACGAGCAAACCTCAGTATGTCAGCAAATTCCACGGCCTAAAGACATGTCCCGCGCAAAACTTACTTTATCTCATCCTGCCATGAAGTGATTAGTGCTATCTGATATAAAAGCTGCGTTTAGACGTACCTCGGTCACCATCCTAGGCACCAAGAACGACCATTTTCCATCTCTCATCTTGGGTCCTGGTTAGTCTGCAGAGCAGGCTGTCGAAGAGGGTAGCGCATACCTCCAGTCCGAATTGCCCGTCTCGATCTTGAAATGTACGCTCCAGACACCTTTGCAGTCTTTCCTTGTTGAAATAGCTCCCGACGAGTGTCTGCCTGATCATGGTTCGCTGCGCTGAGGCCATAGTGATTCTAATCTTGGGATTGTTGATATTCTTGTGCCAGGCTAGTTAGGGTATATTATATCGCATGGAAAGGAGGTACTACGCAGGCAGTCATCTTCATCGCTTGTCCTCTTTAAAGACACTGTGACAGTGTTCCGCAGCCCCCAAACACATCACCTGGCTTACCTTCTGCCTTGACAACCCCCTTGCTATCAACTCCGTGGCTGGTCGCCCGGGCAATGTTCGACCTGGAGCATTGCATGACGCCCGACCCTAAACGCCTGGACCCGCGTGTGTTGTCCGAAACCCCAATTCTGTACTCCTTGTTGTGATTTGTGAAACACGGCTGGAGTGTGAGCGGGCCAAGGTCAAGCGGTGAAGGACATTTGAGCCAGTCATGTTGTCCAAATTATGTTGAAAAGCATGCTGAGCGGTTGTGGGGTTTGTGGCTTGGAACTGGTTAGCGATGGACCGACTGGGAGAAACAAGGCTTGCATTTATTGAGCTGGTCAGGGCCTTTGAAAATCGTATTAGGCTGCGGTCACTCGCAAACACCAGCAACATGCATACCAAGATAGTTGCACAGTAGATACGAACTGCATCGACAAGGTTACGGCAGGTGATGACCGTCGGCTTCCATAGGCAGACAAATGAAGGACTTTTGGGCTTGAACACCACAAACGAACCATTTATACACCGAAACCCTATGAAGCACGGCTTGGAGGAGACGATAAATCACGGGAACTTAAGTGATGCTCTAAAAATAAGATGATGCTGAACAGTGGCTGCTTTGCGTGCTGCCTGACGTGTGTCTTTGTGGGTGGTATTTTGAGTACCTGGCAAGCGATGCCTACATCGGCACCCTACCTCGTGGCTGTTTCACTCACTAGACTATTGAATCTTCAGCCGCATATTCCTGTGGATACAAAAGAAAATTTCGCATGTTTTTGGCCGATCATTGCTATTCATAGTTGCGGCTGAGATCCTATAACGCCAGGCAAGCCCGCCGCACCCTATTAATGTTTACAGAGCCTCAAATTATCATGAATACTACTTTAGAACTTATTGGTTATAATTTCTAGTTTATTAATTAACTGAAACAAATTCTTTTATGTTTGTACGGCCCTACTTCTGACCCTTCTATTTTTGTCTATTAAGATACTCAGGCTGGAGAGATGGCGAACGTCGAAACAGGACAACAGGGAGAAAACTCCATGTCACCCGATGGCGCCTCGGGACTTGGTGTTCCCTTTGCCACTTCTCATGGAACAAACCTCAACGGCAACGCAACCACCGGTCAAGGGATGACCGACGCGTTGCCGGACACCATGGAAAGCAGGAATGAAACTATCAACCGTCCACCTCACCAAACCGCTGTTGATACTTCCGAAGACGAGCCTGACCCTAGGAGGCAGGTCAGGTATAAACTAACACCCTTTCAACTCTATGTAGGTCACCAGTTGCCTGTCAAGGATCTCACATGCTCATATCCCGCAGATGATAACAATTAACGGAACGCTCGGGGCAGGGCTGTACGTTCGAAGCGGCCAGATTCTCGAGCTTGCTGGGCCTATTGCAGTCATCATTCCTTTTCTTGTGCTTTGTGTTTTGGCCTGGTGGGTAATGTCGTGCATCACTGAGCTGTTATGTCTATGGCCTGTGCCAGGGGCCCTGCCTTTATTTGTCGCCAAGTTTGTGGACCCTGAGTTAGGCAATGTGGTGGCAATTGCCTACTGGTACGTCTCGAGGCAACCAGCAGTGCCACAGCGCCTCTAAACACTCTCCAGGTTCACATACTCCATCGGATTTGCAGCTCTGGTTTCCATTTGTGCTAGCACCATTGGTTACTGGTTACCCGACATGGCTGTTGCTGGCCATGTTACCTGCTACTGTCTGTTGCCTTTCATTTTGGGTGGAGTTAACAGTTTGGAAATTGGGGTACGTGAAATAACGACTTGACAATCTAGTGGCTAATCTTGTTCTAGATATACGGATTGATTGAGGCCGTCACTGGAACCATTAAATTGATCATGTTGATCGTTGTCATTATTATCCTTGTTGTTATTGACTGCAAAAGTACGTATGGATTATGTATCTGAGAAAAATGATTCACTAATTGGGATCTGCAGCTAAAATGACGGATAAATTGAAGGCAGGTAAGTTATCGCCACAATTGATATTGACACATCTCAAGCCCCTCATTGACAAACTTGTTGTATAGAATGGGAACAACCCACTGTATATGATGAGGCTGCAGCAACAAGTTTTGCGCCGGCGTTCATGTAAGTATGGGAGATGAGTCGCAGCAGTCTCTCGTATGGCCAGTTGCAGTGCATTAACGATCACTAGAATGGCTTTCCCGATCGCCACCTTCGCCTTCACCGGTGTAGAGATTATTGCGGCTTCTATTGTAGAAGCCCGTTGGAAAAAAGCGCCCAAGGATGTCCGTAGAAGAAACACTGGAGCGCAAGGTTGGGGTGGCCACGAAAACGCCACCATCACCACCACCATTAGGAGTATGGCTGCCGTTGTTCCGATTATTATTGGTATTGCATACGTACTCGGCGGAGCGCTTGTCGCAATTGGGCTGAGTCGAAGCGACCCTGCCCTTCCTAGACTGAGCTGGGTTGAGAACGGCACCAGTACCGCAACCAGCACTATTGATTCCACCAGCACGGCTACTGGAACAAGTAACAACGATTCTATCAAGTCCATCTCTTCCCCTTTCACCCTCATTGCGATACACTCTGATATCGACTACCTGGAACACGTCTTCAATGCATTCATACTTTTCACGGCTTTGACATGCGCAAACACCAATCTCTATGTTGCATCGAGGGTCCTATTTGGGGTCACATCAAACATACGCGCTTCGAGAGGGCTGCTAAAATTCCTTAGTCAGTTCAGTGAGACATATACCAACGGGGTACCACTGCTGGCAGTATGGGTTTCGATTTTCTTCTGTTGGGTACCCTTCCTTGAAATACCAGGAGGATTCGATACAGGGTCCCCATTCGGATGGGTGAGCGTCTCCAATAACTGAAAGTGTGCCCTTTAATACTAATACTTTTCAGGCTGTCGGTATCTTAACACAGTCGGGATCTGTGAGTATAATTATAGTCTGGATGTGTCAATGTTGGGCATATATCCGCTACCATGACTAGTCAGTCCAGAACCTCTATTCATATATCAGATGGACGTGCTAATTGCGTTATATTTTATAGTCTTGATACCTACAAGGTGCTTTTGCAGACTAAATCTCTCCATCCGGTCCGCAACAACATCTATCCCTATCGTAGCTATGGGCAGCCGATTCTGGCTTGGGTAGCTTTTATCGGATGCATCCTCATTTTAATACTCTTTAACAGTGCCTTCCTCTGGAATGGATTCCACCTTGTCCCATTTCTGATGGCCTTTATTCCTGTAAGGTGTAATGAAGATCCTTTACTACTTATTGCCTTGATGCTAATATTCTCTCACAGATCTTCGCGTTTCTTTTTGTTTGGCTTTGCCTTAAGCTTTTGAACGGGAAGCTACCCTGGATTACAAAACTCACGAAGGGACAAGTCGTTGAAGCTTTCGACCATCTTAAGACTTTGAGAGACGGTTCACTTGTAATCCCTAATGGTTCCAATACCGGCGCTTAAGGGTGATTAGACTCGACTGTTGGCCTGAAATGTATTTAACTTGAATCAGCACCTGAATACTTCTTTTAACTACTCCGCTTGAAATATCTTCATCTTTCCATCGCTAAAACACCCTTATATTTTTGTCAAAGTCTATTAGAGCTAGTGCTTGCGAGTGATTTTATCCTTATGAATAACCTGAAGACTTACTTTCTAACAGTTTTCTTATCAGAGCGATAGCTGTTTTAATACGTAATAAATGTAGTGGTATATCTGTTAAGAACCCCGCAAGGCCAAGGCCGCTGAGAACCAGGCAGCTACTGCATAAGCTCATAAAATCCAACAGCAACTATAGATTCACACTAGGCTTATCTTGGCCGCCTGGTTAGTTCGCCCTTGGATAAGAACGTAAACGTGGCTCTATCTAATGCATATATGTATATATCTTGAATACCAGTTTGGGTGGGAAATGTCACACAGACTTATTCTATCTCCTAACCAGGTGATTATAATCTATCTTTTTAAATAATTTTTAAAACTGTATAACAGGGCAATGGGCGTCAGGTTGAGTCCTTAAACACATTTCTTTATCTCAGCAATGATCTACAACCAACCCACATTACGCCTTTCCGTTGACAAGCACATGTGTCTAAACCATTATTACCTCTCACAATCTTGGACCCCTCATTGATCACATCGGTTCTAAAATGTCTTCTTCCTCCGCAAATCCGATTATTTTTGAGTCCTACCCCGACCGCGGGTTCCAGGCGTATAGCGTCGTTTTAGGTGCGTGGTTGGCTTTGTTTCCAGCCTCAGGTCTCCTCAACTCGACAGGTATTTTCCAAGCATGGCTACTCGTCAACCAGCTCGACGAATACTCAGAGCCTCAAATCGCGTGGATATTTAGCGCTTTCGCCTTTCTTTTCTTCTTTGGGGGTATTCAGGCGGGTAAGCTCATCTATATCCAGCATTTAATCCACACAACAAGGTATCTCACAGTCCCATAGGTCCAATATTTGATAGGTATGGACCTAAATACTTGTTCCCTACTGGAGCCTGCGGCTTGGTCGTTTCGCTAGTATGTACGAGCTTCTGTACAGGTAAGAGAGCCCTTATGCGAGAAGATGAGTAGAGTTCGAAACTAACGTCACTGGTGGGAAGAATATTACCAGTTTATGCTTGCATTTGGGTGTCTTGGAGGTCTCTCTTCTTCAATCATATGGACTACCAGTATCGCCACCCTTGGACATTGGTTCATGCAAAACCGAGGACTGGCGACTGGTCTTGCAACAACTGCCGGTGGCATCGGAGGTCTATGCTATCCCCTTGCCTTCTCGCATCTGTCACTTCGAATCGGGTTTCCCTGGACAATAAGATGCTTTGCGCTTGTCACCTTGCTGTGTTTCCTAGCCAGTCTGCCCTTGCTCAAGACACGGCTGCCGGCAAATCCGACCTCGCGGCTTGTTCTTGACTGGAAGGGTTTTAAAGACACGAGGTTCATACTGACGATGATGGCGATATTCATTCTGGACTGGGCTGTTTTGGTGCCTCCAGCATACATCACCACATACACTTCTTCACATGGACTCAATCATCTCTCTCCCAACATCTTGGCCATTCTCAACTCGGCATCTACCTTGGGACGTTGTCTACCTGGGATTGTTGCCGACAGGGTCGGTCGGTTCAACGTTATGATCATATGCGCAACTCTCTCCACCTTATCAATCTTTTGCTTATGGCTTCAAGCAGAGTCTAACGCTGCTGTTGTCATTTCCTTCGCTGTAACCTATGGCTTTTTCAGCGGAACCGCTTTCAGCTTGACGCCAGTATGTGTGGCTCAGCTCTGCAAAACAGAGGAATATGCCACAAGGTATGGAACAGCCTATGGCGTGGTGAGCTTCGCTACATTGGCTGGAGTTCCCATCTCGGGACTGATCTTAGGTACGAGTGACGGCAGCCACTACACCGCCTTGGTTCCCTTCTGTGGTACAGCATATGCAGTCTCGGCTCTTCTTTTTATCTGTGCCAAGGGAGCCAGTCAGGATTGGAGGCTCTTGTCTAAATTTTAGTCTTAGGTGACAGCAAGCCGTTAAACATGCCGAGGTTGGGATGGGATAAGGAAACCGTGGGGTAACCTAACAACAGAAGTTTTGGCTTAGAATCCCCGAATTCAAAGACTGCAACATCATAAATCAAGAGCACGATAGTATTAGCACAGACAGTTCACTAGCTTGTTTGATATTTGTAGGCGTAAGTGGGAAGATAAACTATAAATAGCGGCCATCCCTTCTCCGTCTTAAGCATCAGGCTTCTTTCCATAGATTGAATATCTGCCAATAGTCAGTGCCTGATATTGTTCCCATTAGAAATACTCACATTGGATTATAGGCATGAATACTCGGATTATTCAGATCCTTCCTCGCATCAATAAGGAATGTAATAATCTCTTCCCTTGACCACCCGTGAGCCCTTGAAAATGACGCCATGGTTAGAGACTCCAAAGCGTTCCCAGAATTATAATTATTCCACGTTCCTAACTCTTTATACTTCTTATCTCGAGGCCACGAATTGGTAGGCCACTTGAATCTTTTATCGAAGACATCTATAAAGCCAACTTCTTGCATAATAGCTTTGATCGTGTCGAACTCAATAGATGCACTCCCAAGCTTAGTAAAAGCCTCTTCGAGCAGGATACACCACTTTGAGAGGGCATGATCTGGAGTAAGAGTTCCGTCGTCGGAAAGAATTGTACCACCAGTTTCCTGAATCTCGATATAGCCACCGGGCTTGAGGTTGCTGCACAGGTTAGTCTTTTGAATAAGAGTGGAGGTTGAAGACATGCTTGAATATTTTGCGGATGTACATCTCCCAGTCCTTGATACTAAAAACCATCATTCTGCTATGGATATAGTCAAATGGCTGACCATATTCCCAATCTTCGTCAATATCGTCAATAATGAAGCGAGCGTTTGGCGGAACACTAGAGACGTTAGCGGATCTTCTATAATCATATTGGTACTCACAAAGCTGGCTGAATTGGCGAAAGATCGACTCCAATGACCTATGCAGTTAGTAGAGACTCTGGTAGAGTTGTACGGTGAGATTTCTACCTCTACTTCTGGGTGCTCATCAGCATAGTCAATTGCCCATATTCCAGTTCCCGTGCCCAAATCGAGTACACGTCTAACCTCTGCAGTGGGGCCATTCGGCGGAGCAAGACCTAGTTTATCTCCGAATGTCAAGAGAAAAAGGTTATGCTGAAGGTCTAGTCTGTTAGTAGCATACTTGAACACAGTGATAGTGACATACCTAGACGCTCATTTTCGACCTGGTCATTTGGGAGATGATATCCTAACGAGGCTGTTAAAAATCGGCAGTTAGAGATGACAAAGCTCCTCACTTCCGTCTTTGTAACGATGGTATGTTCTACCGTTCTCATGCCGATAGTTCAAGATGGAGCTGGAGATGCTTGTTGTTGATGAAGTGGCATCCTGTTACCCGTCAGCCGAATCTCTTCACATGATGATTGACAAGCGCACAGTCCCGATTGACGAGTCTCCATCATCGGCGATCTACTATGCTTCAATATTAGACTTCTATAAATTGAAGCTATGATCTTACCTGTTCATCAGGATGAAGAACTTGGTCTGCTTCTACTGTCGACATGTTGATATTGAGGACGTGAAACCGCTCGATGCGGGATAAATGAAGATGGAGAATTGTGCGTGTTGAAATTTCTGATGGTTGCGTAGAAAGAATCCATATTCTCTGTTAAGCGAAGAAAGAATGATCAATATCACTGGCTCCCGTAGATTTACAGTAGCCAACATGCAGATGCGTGCGTGGCTACTGCATGGGTCAGTGGCCTGATATGATGTTGCCCCTCATCTTGGCTTCCGAGTCATTATACATCAGCCGCCTCGATTACAAGAGGGATAAATATCTGATAGACGAGAAAAATAAAACAGTCTTCCATGTTTAGGTATAATCCATTCGGTGACCGATAAAGTTGAAACAGAGTAAATTGCTGGGTCCATCCATACAATCGATATGCAGTTCAATCGGAATCTAAGCCCTAGCAAAGGCATCGGATGCTTAATCCAAATTTACTTGCCAAACAGTAACGTATTTTGTGGTTAATGTGGCTAAAGTTTATCCTAAGATCTTTAAGAAATAGTAAACTCAGTACTCCTACCTGTAAACGCATTAATCTTGCCTGTGATAGGAGTCTTGCTATCTCCATAATAGCTCAGCCGATACGTGCCAGAACCAACGTCCTTCGCATCCTGCCATCCAGTCTCCCAAGTGATAGAAACCTCACTCGACCCAAGCAACCCATCAAGTCTTTTCCACTCAAAGACAAGATCCCAGTCCTCGTCAGTCCGAACCTGAACCCACTTGGATCCGTCCTTCTTCTCAACTGCTGCATAAGTATCCTCCAAGTGAAGATTGTTTCGTGGATTGGCTCCCACGAATGTGGCGCTGATAGTATCTCCGACTGCAAACTTTGATTTGCTCACGTCGTTGATGATATCACCAAACTTGGTGCCAATCTTGGGGTTATCGTAAACGACGCCTGTGGTGAGAGAAATTGAGTTCTTTCGGTTATCAGGTGCAGCTGGACCAGTCGGTGGCTTTGAGGCGCCCTTTTCCTGTAATAGGTATCCGAGATAGCTCGTAGTAAGGTTGATGTAAGCGTCCAGACTATGTCTGCCATGGACAGTTGAGCCACCTTCGTAGCGCTGCATATCATATTCTTCGGGTGTAGTACAGTAATGAGCGTAAGTGTTGCCAGGTCCACCAGCGACAACGATGGGATCAATTCCAACACCACCTCTATCCTTGATCTCATCACTGATGCTCTTGCGCCAACGTCGTGAAGACATGGTCGTCAGCTCAGGTGCTGAGACGATGATGAAGAAGTTACCGACCCGTAGCATTTGGATATCGACGATATTGGGAGCCCAAGCATAAGGTAGTGTAATCTCACCAGCGTCGATGAGAATCGGCTTCGGTGACTGACATGCGACCTGCTCCTTGGTAGGATCGCGCAAGAACTTGGATACAAGAGCCCAGAAAGGACTGGCATCAGGTTCACCTGAGTCACCCTGCTTGAAGTCGAAATATCCCGGACCGTCGGTAGTTCCAGCGGCGAAGGAGTATCCAAAGGCTGCTGCACATGTCTTTGCCGACGTGCCATTAGGAAGTTGAAAGGTAAAGTCTGAGAAGTTTTTGAATGAGTGGTACCCAAGAACACTCTTTCCCGTAACTGGAACACCGGCTCCACCTTGCATCTGACCATATAGCTTGTCGGCCTGCTTAAAGACTCGACGACCAATCTCCCAGCATGACTTGGTGCCTCCGTCATTGAGTCCCCAGAAAGGACCTCGACCATGACAAGTGTCGATCTTGCCATTGCAAGTCGCATCCTTAAAGTCGCACTGCTGTCCTGAGCCATCTTCACACCAAGCCCCTTCGACATTTGGCGTAGTGTCAGCGACAGCAGCTTGGGAGAAGCCAGCCACGAAGTCATCGGTAGCTCCATTGGTTCCACGAACAGCTTGCTCCAGCAGATAGGCACTGACACCCTTGTTATCACCAGCAACAAGAGTGTTATTCATGTAAAGACTCGTGCCATGTACCGAGAACCACGTGAGCACCCCAGTCACTTTGCTGTCTGAGTCGCGAGTGAACTTGAGCATGGTCAGTTCCTTGTCGACCTCATCCTGGTACTTGTCCCGCTCCGATTTTGGATTAGCCTGATAGGCATACAGACTTCGATTGATGTTGACGTCTTCGATGCGAATCTTGCCTACGCTAAGACGGCCCTTGACAAGACTTTCATGCGCCCGCTTGACCGAAAGAACAGCGCCGTCAACGATGGCCTGATACGCTTGCTGATTGAATCCGAGAGCGGAGATCTGAGGCATGAGATAGTTGTTCCAACCTGCTGGTCCAGCGTGCGAATGCGTTCCGGTGACAGCGACATTGTCCGACGTATAGACGGAATACTCCGATCCCAGAGCCGCGATGCCCTCAAGGATACCTCTGCGAACAGCAGTGTCACCAGACTGAGTATCCAATACGAAGTACACAAATCGCTCTTTGGGTACATCTGGATTGCCCACGATGAAAGCCCGGGAGTATAGACGTTGGCGCAAGCCTGTTCCTACCTGCCCGAGGTCGGCATAGCCCATGAGATTAAGCTCGACGACAGGACCAGTCACGTCAGCTTTGCCGACACCGAGCAGGTAAACATCGCCAGAGTCATCAGCTCGCTTGGCGTTATCGTTGGGAGAGTCTTCAGACGAGGGGACGGCGAGACATGATGCTGTCTGGAATAGGAAGGTGGTGAAGCTCAGGTATAACAGGAGCACATAAGAGAGATTGCGATAAGTTGCGGTGAACATCATGACCACGATATAATTGGGTCAACGAATGTTTTGGCTCTGCAAATCATGTTCAACAAATGTGCGATGTCCCGAGGTATTTATAGTATTTACTCATCATTCGGTGGTGGCTTAAAGTGATGCGATAAGTGGCTTCCCAAGCCGTCTACTCAATTCAGTCGCATACCTTTCAGCTATCACATTCACAAAATCAAGTAAACTCCAGCCTTTTCAATTACTTACAGACCGTTATATATACCAGAACCGAGGCAATTACCCAAAAGAGCCAAGAATATGCATCTCTGACCCTCTGACGGTATCTCGCATACGGAAATCCTACCGATTCGAGATATCAGCCATTTAACCGATCGCTTGTGGGTTGCAGTGCAGGTTCTGTTTTAAGGAGATGGCCCGGCAGAAGCAATTCACGTGGCAGCCATCAGTGCGAGAAACAAGGCACGCGAGACATCCCCGCATCTTGAAGTACCGAATTACTTTGAATTGGTCAAAATAGTTTGTAGGTAGTCAATTACCGCCTACAAGATTAAGCTTCCGGGTGACAACATTAGTCATAAGAACATAATATATAGTTTTTCTTTAATATAAACTTCTACCTCAAACCCTTCCGCGATGACCAAAAAATCTTATTGCAGGTCTCAAGACTTTACGAACGTGGTCAAGATAGGAAGCTGGATCTTTTGTTGAGATGGTGTGTGAGTGCTACGATACGTCACGCGAGGTTTCTTATCAGGAATAGGTCGATAGCAGCCCATGCATGCCGATCTAATCTAGGAATTATCTCTGCGGTATCCGTAGACTATGCATTCTCGCCTTCTGCTATCCTGGCCATTTCTGCTCGTCCAATTGTCCCGTACCGCTGTGAGTCAAACATCCACCGAATAATCGTCTCTGTAGCCTGGAACATCTCGCGCTGGCTCTCCTCCAGGTCTGGCGCCTGTACCGCGCTCATGTTTGATAGGTCAATTGGCCTTTGCTCAAGGCTCATATTAGCCATCTGCGATTGCATTGCCCATCCGTCATCTCGCATCTGTAATGTGTCTTCATGCCGCTTCTTGAGTGTCTCTCCCCGAGTAAGCGCTTCCTCCGGATAGTCCGGAATAGACTCCAATTCATTTATCACACTTCGCATGTCCTCCAGCATAGTATCTGGAACTGTCTCGCTCCAGCCTTCGATAGCTACTTCATAGCAGCCCAGCGCGAGATTAATTGGTGTTCCACCGCCAAAGTATCGCTGTGCTGGTCCAAAGTCTTGACGGAATCTGATATTGGGATCAGCGCCGCTACGGAGTAACTTTCCGACAAGGAAATGATTTTGGAACAAAGCGGCTCGGCACAAGGCGGTGCCCATTTTTGGATGATCAAAGTTTATGCACTCTCTGGCTGCAAAGGGTGAGTTCTCGGACAGCATGCATTGGACTTGCGCCGTGTAGATCTCTGCTTCAACTACGTTCTTGCGGGCCGGTGGTGAAGAAGCCAGGATAGTCCATGCGCTTTGTTGTTCGGCAGGGTCACCGATGTGATCGACAATAAAGTCAAACTGCTCATTGTGATGTAGCAAAGCCCTTGAATCAGATGATATATGATTTGGTTTTAGGAGATATCGTAGAATGGACAGCGATGTCTCCGTTCTTTGCTCAAGGAGCTCCTTGAAGATGGAGATCCTTGGAGGGTCGGGCCCTAATTGATAAGGGCTGCCAATTTGCGCTCCATGCTGAATCAGAAGATTTGCTAGGTCAAGGTATCCATGTAAGATAGCTTCAACAACAGGCGGTCTAGTCCCTGCTGGATGATCCGTAACGGAAACCCCGGACGCTATGAGCTCTTCCGCTATGACTATCCCAGGGGGGGAAGAAGCCGGTCTCGCAGCCAGGTCATGGAGTAGAGTCCGTGGACACTCGGAATAACTTTCGATCTCACAGCCGTAGTCTCTCAACAGTCGAAACACCCTCTCGTCATTGAGCAATATCCCTTCGCGCATGGGTCGATTGTCAGGCGAGCCAGAGGGATTATGGCCCATTTTTAGTAATGCTTCCACGATATCACGATTCCCAAGTCGAATCTGCATGCACAAGGCTTCTCCCGACTGTTCTCTGGTGGAGGAAGTTGTACTCAGTAATTCTCTCTGCTCCTTAAAAATAGCAAGCGTTTCTTCGACATCGGAACGATATCTCGGGCCGTTTCTGATGAGACGGCTGAGCAAGGAAAACGTATCTCGATTGCCCGCCTTTTTCTCCTGAGTCGCCTTCAAAAGAGTGAGATCGTCAAAACCATTAAACAATCCTGAAATTCTGGATTCATCATGATCTTGATATAAGAATAGTCGAAGGAAATTTGGTAATGCCAGCATGGCGGCAAGCTGGATGGGTGACTTTCCGTCAACTTGAACCATGGGGTCAGCTCCAAGTGCGATGAGGACTTGCGCAGCATGAATATTCTGGAAGAGAACACATCGCTCGAGAGGCGTCGTTTGGATAGACATAGTTCCCTCCCAGTCGGCATGCGCTTTGAGGACCTCGGCTCTCATACCACCCGACGCAGCATCGATCAGGCCTCCCGCGTTCAGCAGGCCTCTCGCCATTGGCATCATCTCGTCTTTCTCAAATCTCCAGAGCCAGTAGATAGGGGTGTCTTGTCCCAGAGGATGACCTTTTGGATCCGCGCCGTGGCGAAGGAGCGCTAGAGAAGCGTCCAGGTGAGCATTCCGACAAGCACAGACTAACGGCGTTTCTTCACAATCTTGATTCGGGAGGTCGATGTTTAGCTTGAACGTGTTGATAAGATGGTCGATTGTCTTGGCTTGTCCGCGGGCTGCTGCCATGTGCAGAATTCCGTGTCCACGGCTGTTGACAAAGATTCTGTCGAAATGAGTCACTTGCTGAACATTCTCACTCATTACAGGTGAGCTCCTCAGTGACTGCTCATACGCTCCTCCAAGCTCCTCTTTCAGTTCTCGCTGAAGTTGTTCCACATTATCGACCGAAAATTCTTTCCTCAAGTGTCGAGGCAAGAATGCAAGTGAACCAGGAACACCACTGAAGTAATTCGCAAGCCTCCTTGCGTTCTGGTATGTTTCAGTTGCCTTCTGTCTCTGCTCATCACTCAGCAGCGGCAAAGCATCCTCGAGATCTTGGCCGACCTGCCATCCTCCACGAAGAGTAGCCCACTGCAGACTAGACGGGAAGACGGCTAACAGCTCAGGTGGTGTTTGCCCCAGGGCTTGGCTCACGCGCCATACGCACGACGCTGCGAGATACTCGAACCCGCTTGAATCATCAGATCCGGTCACTGCGTCACTTGCCGCTCTTCGAAGTGCAGCACAAGCTTTCTCGGGGTCGAGGGAAGTGCCGAACTCGGCGATGTGGCATCGAAAGAGAAACCAGGCTGCAAAGAGTTTATGGAGCTCCACATCACGACTTTGGTCACCAGAGTCCGAGATGGCTTGAAGTGCTTCGATGATATGTTCCTGCTGTTGCCATGACAGGATGTTCTTCAGCTTCTCAGGCTCAAAGACGAAGCCTGGGTTTACTGGAGCTTTGACGATGGGCCGAAAGCCGGGGCTGCAACAAGTGTTAGCATAAATAAACGTGCTTTTTTAGCATATCTTACGTGTTGTTCTGAGGATCATAAGTAGCTCCAACAGTGCCTAAAAATAGGCCAGCGCCATCTGCACTTATTCCATGCTTTCCCTGTGGGGATGTCAGCCCGGAATGTGGAAGATTCTCCGCCTCATGGTGGAGGATCCGAAGGGGAACTGTTTGAGGGGAGGAGGTCACTCACCGGAAGTTCATTGTCTTCAACTTCCTTCCACTTGCGATTCATTTGGTCGACGTTGTTCAAGTAGTCATCAATTGCCGAAAGACTAGGGTAGTAAGAGATCAGTCGAGTTGCACTATGGTATATCTGGGGGAGTTTTCACATACGGGATACCTCTCAGAGCAGCCTGTGCCTTGGCCAAAGACCTATCTGCCAGATTCTTTTGGATCGTCTGTTCAAGGACATATAGAACCATCTCCGTACAATCCTGGTTGATCTCACGCATATCAAAGTAGTCTTGGATCATTGATGTCGCTCTGTGTAGAAGTCGTCCCGACCGCTTTAATTGAGCTAGCGTTACCGAACCCGAAGGTTCTCGTCGAGGACTAAACTCATAATGGAGGTTCGCCAAATCGCCATCTGCAAATATTTCGCAGACAAGTAAACCAAAAGAGTAGACGTCGCATAGCTTTGCGGCCTCTGCCGTGACTATGCCGTCGGTTTCCGGTGCCGCGTATCTCGGTGTCTTGCAGATGAAGCGATAAGAGTCATGCTTCTCAGAACCATAGACAGCGCCTCCAAAATCAGCCAATTTAGCTATATAAGCCCCATTGCTGGATTTATCTGCGAATATCAGTACGTTCTGACGCTTGATGTCGCTGTGGATAATGCTGCAGGCGTGAATAATCGAGAGACCTTTCCCCGCATCGTATAGCAGCTTTTGCTTGACAGCGAACGAAAGTGGAGATTTTGAATTACTCTGCAGATCCTCTAAGGTTCCGTGCTCTGCATGCTCAATGACAAGTTGAGGATAGACGCTTCCGGATGCGCCGTTGGGTCCCCAGCACAAACCGACGAGACGAACGATGTTAGGGTGGTACCGAAGGGTCTCGTGAAGAAGAGCGCGAATTTCGAGCAGTACATGATCCCAGCCTGCTTTGGTAGATCATCAGATTGAGACTGGATTCGAACAGTTTTCAAGGCCACGACTCGGTTTTGGCGGATAATTGCAGGTGCAGAGCTGATCGCTTGAGGGTTTGGGATCGCTTTGGCCCGTTCTACTGAGAATGTTGCCCCGCGGTCGATGAATGAGCGCTCGGTGAAGCCTTTGATGTACTGATCGATAAAAACAGTTTCTGTGTTGCGTCCCTTTTTTTCCAGGGATGAGACATGGGCCAGGAAAGTTGGGAATCTGTTTTCATTTCGAGTGAGCTGTTCCTTGATTTGTTGCTCGACAGATTGGAGCTGTACACTGCTTGCCGGTAGCGTTGAGGGAGCCTGCCATAAAATCTGGCTGAAAGGGTCAATAATTGTCTCCATTTTGAGTGGTTGACGTGATGAAGGACTCAGCATGCGAAAAGAACGAAGTTGAGAATGAAATCTGCCTTGGCTCTGTGATGTCTCGGACGCTGCGCCTGCATAGTATGATAACGCTGATGTTGTGATTGTGATTGGCTACCCTAAGCCACCCAAGTTCAGCTCAGCCCAGCCCATTCAGTTCTAGGCCCTCTCGATGCATCTGCCACGTAAGAGTTCGATTTCAGGCTGCACTGGTTATGCCTTGATCAAAATTGCCTCATATGACTTGATATCAATCAAATAAACATCAAACACATCGGATCTAGCGGCTCAAGAACCAGAATCCAGCCGGCCAATCTCTATCCTAGCTAGCTCACACCACTAGCCCAGCCACGACCCAGCAGCCCAGTACAATGCTTGATCCAGGGTCAATCATCGCTCTCACGCAAATCACATATGAAGGCGCCAAACGAGCTGTAGACCTAGTCCTCACAGCGATACACTTTCCCAAAGACTGCGAGGAGTTGTTTGTGCAGCTGAAGCTCGAGCAGTTCCGTCTGCAGTGCTGGGGTCGAAGTGCGGGGTTGGAGCAAGGCAGACTCATCGAGGCTCTACATCCGATCTTCCCGGAGATACGAAACGCACTTGACTGCATAAGTGCACTTTTCCAGGACTTGAATAAGTTACAGGCAAAGTTTGGTATCGTGTCTACGTCTGTGGAGGATGTAGGTCACAGGCAAAAGGAACTAGCGTACAAGTGGAATGAAGAGCTACATAAGCAGGGCCTAGCACTTTCTGGTAAATAGGTTGAAGATGGGGCCCCGTCTCTGATCTCGAAGGAACAGAAGGCGTTTTTCCCGGTCGGGACCTTCAAGGTTAACCTACCAGCTCGTCTACGATGGGCATTAGGGAACAAGTCCAAGTTCCGCGAGTGCGTGGCCGAGCTGGAAAGGTACACCAACAAACTAAACCAACTGTTACCAGAGCGGCAGAGCCTTCAGTACAAACAAGACTGGACAAGAGTGAACATAATAATCGTCGGAAAGGCCGACGACGAGCACACTGTTTCCCTCCTACGAAATGCCCTCGAAGGAAGTCCGGCGATGGAATCATCACTCCGAGGGCTGGTGGACAGAAAGTCAGTCGCTGCAGCTCCGAGTACGACAAACTTCCTCCGAGGCAACCCACAGCTAGACATAAGTGCTTTCTCTATGCGTCCGGGAATCCGGGACAAGGACAGATTTATCACAACAAGTAAAACTACTGGTGAGCTGGTTGTCTTTGAAAAGAAGTCGTGGGATGATGAACGGTCCATGGCCAACCGCTCTAAACTCCAAATGCGGCTTGGCCGACTTGTTGCGATGCTCCGTCCAGGCAGAAGTGACTGCATCTTGAAAGCCATTGGTTTCGCAGAAGATGAAATCAGTAAATGTTGGTGGATCGTGTATGAGATGCCCTCTTTCATATCAATGAATCCTAACCTTCGTGTCATGACGCTTCACGAGCGGTTGGGGCGTCAATCTTTCCATCTGGCTCCCCTCGAAGTTCGGATGAAACTCGCCTTCTCGCTTGCATCAGCATACTCAGAGCTTTTTAGCAGTGGCTGGGTTCACAAGGCTATTAGCAGCCACAGTATCGTGTACTTTGGTCCTTACACTGATATACTTCGTCCTTCTGTTGTCGGTTTCGAATTTTCTCGTCAGGACACCGAAGAGTCAAACGTTGATGCCGCCAAGGCGCCGGCACAAGTCGAAAGGAGCATCTACCGACATCCTGATTATATCGGTAGCGAGGCAATGAGATACAAGACGCAATATGACATTTATTCGTTCGGCCTCGTGCTGATAGAGATTGCGTTCTGGCAGCCACTAAAGGATGTCTGTCCTTACGCCAAGGGGGATATCTTTGGCAAAGAAGAGGCCAAGAATGTACAGAAATGGGCAGTTCATGTTGCAGACACACAGTTTGCTTTCAGAGTTGGTACTGCGTATGCCAATGTTGTGAGCTGGTGTCTCAAGAGTGGAGCGAGAGTTAGCAAAGACCAAGAGGACTGGCATCCAGCTTTGGCGTTCAATGACCATGTTGTTGTCCCACTTTCTAGAGTATAACATTTGAACTCGAAGTCAAGTCGTTATACCAGGATTCCAAACAAAAACGGCAACTACTACTTAGACAATGAAGATATCCTGCTTTTCTAACCTCCCCTGATCAACCATCTCCCCTGCCTCGCCATCCATGAAACCATGCGCATAGGCTGAACACACAATCCTATAAACCGCTATGTCATCCCCGCCTTGCCGATTCAACTCAGCCTTCCTTAGAATCATTGGGACTTTGGCGCCATCCAGAACCACCACAATATCGCCTTGCTGCACATGCGGTCGCACCAGCAGAAACACTCCATTATCTGTCATTGTGAACATGAGATCCCTGTTGTACGGCGCGTAGCCAACATATGCTAACTGCATCTTATCTTCAGCCTCGGGATCATGACTAAACGCATATCTGGAAAGTCGCCAGTTGTCACGGACCTTATAGTTCTTCAAACCGCCGATGAACCCTTGACTGGTATAGTCGCGATTGTGCACTTGAAGAGAGGCAATTTCTGAGTCCCGTAGGCGGCGTATCCGGGGCGGATGCGTACAGTCCCTGAAAAGGGTCCGCAAAAATGCGCAAAAGGCTGTTTCGCACATAGACTCGTGCGGACCATGAGGTCTTACTGAGGAGAATTGGATCTCCGGCTCCGAAAGAATTTCCTCACTCCTACTGCCACCAAACTTCGGCTCATAGAGCCTACTGTCGGGGTTTCGTACGGCCTCCTTGCCCAAATACACCTCCATTAAGAATCCTGCTTCCCTTTCTTCACTTCTAATAAATCGGTTCCAACCCCCTTTTTTGAAGTGACTTTCAGTAAGTTCCTGCTTTCCTAGGCCGGGAGAAATAATAACACGTCTCTGGAGGATCGGTCCGACATTCCCTAGCTTCACGCCTCTCAAAGCTAGCATATTTTCACCGTGCCCCAGAACCCGGCAAGGAGTCGTGCAGTGCTTACTTCCAGCAGCGAATATATCGCGCTGTGCAAAAAGAACTGGCACACAAGTTTCGGGTTTTGCGTCAAACTCAGCAGCCCAGGAAGGGAGATCTCCCACGCTAAAATGTTCAAGCGCCCTAGGACCTCCCCAGAGTTCAAAAGGATTTTGGCAGATGATATCGAGATTCCCAGAATAGTTTATGAGTGACAGAGTCGTTCTCTTATACACATCCACCAACGGCTGGGTGTAATTGACCTCAATACCAGGGTCTGGTGCTACTAGTCCAAGGAGTCCGTAGATCTTATCCCTCGGATCTGTAGATTCCTTGGCCCTAAAACGCGTCAGGACATCGAGGAAGTCTGAGGTAATCTTGCCACGTTGACTCAATATCCGACGCTGATCTTCGATCCGCTTTGCTGGAAGGAAGACCTTGCTGAAGCTCCTATAGTAGGACATCGAATGAGTCGGATAGTCTGTATGGAACGCACCGATATAAGGTTCATCTTTGAGAAAGTCGGTCAAGCAAGACCATTCGAGTTCAGCTCTACCACAGATCATAGTTACCCGCGGTGCTAGTGAAAGTTCCTGCATTACCCAGAGGCGACTCCACAGAGTTGGGCTTCCAAATAGCGCTACCAGTGCTTTCTGTACCTTTGTAAAAGTAGGGTTCCCTATTATCCGATATAAATCTTGAGTAGCTTTGAGCCTTTGACCATTTCGATTGAACCTTTTCATGAAATCCATTCCTTCTTTTACTCTCTGCTCTTCCTTTTCGATGGACTGTGGAGTGTAAGGGGTCTTGTCCTGTAACCTCATGGCAGCCATTGGGTCTAGCCACGCTATGTCTCTCTCACAACTCGAGTAGAAATGCCTCATCAGACCTACCTGCTCGCCGCGCTCCTTATCATTCAGTTGGTTGATGCATATTGCATCTACCCAGAGGACCCTAGCCTTATGCCTTTGCCGGAGTGAGGTCAAAGCATATTTCAGACTGGGCGTAATACAAAAGGGATGACTGTTGAGGGAGATTGGCTCTGAAAGGTCGGGATGCCCCCAGACGTAAGACAGCGCTTCATAGCTTGGCCGAGTTGAAGCAGTATCTGGACTCAGCTCTGCGTGCAGGAGGGTGCAACTAAGTGAGGCACCGGGATCAATAGGAGGGTGGACACTAAGCAGCCGAATTTCTTGACGGCTGTTGTCAAGATTCCTATAAATCGCCTTGGATACTTGTTCATTGATAGGGCTACGACAATATCCGGAGGATTTCATGGAGAGTAATCGGCTGGAGTTTTGTACCCGATTTGCGGACATTATATGATGTACCGGCTGATTTCTAGTACTCTCGCGAAGGACGGGTAGCAAATGGTGCTGTGTTGCTAAGGCCGGCAGTCCGGTACATGTTCTAATATCCAAGAGTCGCATAGTTGTTGATTTCGATACATGTAATAAAGGACAGGTTAATCGAAGGACATCGAAGACTGTTTGCCGACTCTGATATTACTTCTAATTCTTAGTAATGCGGTAAATATCCAGCTTGATAAGGCGGGGTAACAAAATAGTAAAGGATAATACATATAGATACAACAATTATAATTGAAGACTTATACCTATATTGAGCTCAATATCTCTATTGCTTTGTTCTTGTGTTTGTGCCTGTTGCAATTTTACCTTAGTAGCTAATAAAACCTTTGACATTGCATGATGTTTTACGTTTCGTGCGTATCCCCATATACGCCAGACCAATCAGAGACGGAAATGGCGCAACGCAGGAGGGCCTGATGGTGTCTATAACGACACAAAACGAACATCGCTTCTTTCTTTTGGCAGAACACTTATTCTAACCAGGGGATATGCGCTTCCCTATGGCCGCTATCGGACAGCAATATTGAACATGCTTAAAGACATCAATAGCAACACGGTAATATCTTCTTCTCCATACTTGGTAAATTTACCTAGAACAATTACAATTGCCTTAGCAACCACAGCCATCGCAATCGCAGCACCCGTCATCATCATCATCCTTCTTTGAGCCCTCTTTGCTGCCGTTTGCTTTCGTCATCGGCTCTTGCGATTGATACTGATGCTCATACGCCGATCCGGCCCCCACGACTGTCGCGCCCGCAGTGCCGTACAAGACTGTGCGCATGTAAAACTGAAATGCCTTGATGTTTTCATCTGCGGCAATAAGCTGTAACTCATGATATGCCGTTTGAATATTCTTTTCGAACCATGGAAAGTCGAGGGCGCAGTCCTCGGGCTGTTTGATGATACGCTTTGCAAATTGCCGCAAGAAACTCTGACAGTCGTTGAAACCGAGGACGTATACGCCAAACGATTTGTGAGCGGCCTCGCATTCCTCGTCAACTCTCTTCTCCGACATCTTGGTCCAGCCGATCTGGCAGATATAGTAGTCTTGAGCATACGGCTTGCCCTCGCTGTCAAGGCTCTCTTGTCGAAGCCGCATCATCTCGTCTTGCATGGACCATGGCGCAATTTTGCTCTCGTAGTCAATCGACGGTACCAAAGACCCGACAAGATGTCCTTTTGGCAGGCTTTTGTACTTTTGTCGCGACGGGAGCCTCAGCTCGTATTTCTTGCCGTACACGAATAACGCCCAGTGGTATAAATGGCCGTCTTTAATCCGACGAGAGAACCACACATTTTCGCCTCTGCTTCTGTCCTGCTCCTGTGCCTTGCGTCGCTCGACCTCTTCCTCGAGTCTTTTCCTGTGCGCTTCGTCCTTTGCAAGGGCCTTGGCCTCGAGTGTATGGATAACCGTCATGATGGATAGAGATGCCGATTGTCGAACTGGATCTTTCGACTAGATTCTTGCAGGCATAAAAGGGAATACGCTCTGCCCATCCACCTAGGCGATTATTTTATCACAGGTGCATTGCATATTCGTCTTTATAATTGATGCCCTAGCATGCTTATACCTGCCATTACGGCACAGCTGGTAGATCAGCGGCCAATATGATCGCTTCTGGGTACTCTGTAGCCGAAGTGCTTATCAACCCCCCTGTTCTAGCATGACGCCAACTAATCAGGTGGTCGGAATGACTTGTGAACTGCACAGTGACGTTATGTTCCTTCGTCATGACCACCATGATGAAAAGCTTGATTTGTCGTTTAGGTGTGCGATAAGTGAGATTCAGTAACTGCTTCTCTTGCTCCCCAATAATAGTCATAATTTAGCAGCCTCAACCATTCACAGCAAGGCCTATCATGACGTCAGCTATCAGCGGCTGCATTCTGGTCTTGTGACTGACAGGTCCTTCGGAATCTTATGCCACCTTTTTTCCTACAATCAACGCGAACGAACCACTATTGAGGAAACTCTGAAGACACAATACCCTTCATCGACAGGCAATGCACGAAATCTCTCGACAACACACCCTGACTACGGTCAGACGAGTTCCATTCGATCAATCCGTATCACTCTTTGACATTCCCGACGGCACAAGAAAAATGGGACACTCCAAGCCAGGTACTCTTGTCCTGCCTGCCGTTTACACGAACCAAGGGAAACTCCATCGACTCAGTTTTGACTATGGCGTCGGAAAATATCTACAAGTTGATCTAGACGTGTCTAGGCTGAATGAAATCCATAACCACCTCTGGATGGTCGGGAAGCCGATGCCTGGACGACCGCTACATCAACATCTTGTGTACGGTCGGAAGATTGTGTGTGCTGAGCAGGCAGACCTTCACCTGCTTTGGGATGACTATCGGCTGTTTGTGAAGCCTTGCGCAGACTATTTATTGTCGTTCGACTTTTGGGAGCGATATCTGGGCGGCGGCGATGACAGCTTATGGGCTATTGCTGCTGGTATGGTCCAGTCATATACATGGCTGATCCAGGACAAGTCCGACTGGAAGATCGCGCAGGCAGAGGGTATTCTTTCAGACTCCATCACCTGGGAACGCTGGACGGCCTTCGTCTCTTCCTTCACCGACCATCTTGAAGCACAAGATCTCGATGTCAATCCACGCTTTAAGTACGGCAACCTTCGGCTCCCACGGATCCAATGGATATGGCGATTCCGTTCTCATACTGGTGGTGTACACGCATTCGTCAATGGATATCTGAACCCATACTCTAGTTACCGTCATTTCTTCAATCAGATGGTGGCGCCCATCACGGTGGCAACGGTTTATTTTGCGCTTATCTTGGCCGCGATGCAGGTCGGGCTGGCCACGACGATGCTGCAAGAGAGTGACGCATTCCAGAGCGCGTCCATGTGCTTTACTGTGTTGGCTATTGTTGGACCGATCGCAGTGGTTGTAGTTCTGGTGGCCGGGGTCATGGGTTACGTATTCATGTGGAACCTGTGTCACGCGGTGAGGTTAAGGAGGATGGAAAAGTTGGAATCCAAGATGTTAGGTAAACAGGAAGTGTAAATACAAATAGTAGTCTATTATCTTACCATAGTAATAGTGGTCCTAGCTATTATAAGTCGAGCAAAGAAAGCTGAGATTTCCTTGATAATTATGTCCATAGGCCTCTGGGAACTATTTTGACCAGGTCTGTCTGAAAGCCAACGTAATACCGAATCTCGTCCTTATCCCAGGGTATGGGGATAATACTAAGGTGATTCAAGAATGGTTGACGTCCGTTACGATAGTTTACAATGCTTATTTGGGTTTCTCGCCTCTTGTGTACATTTTTCTTAAGACTGTACACAGCTACGCCGTCTGCAAAGTGCCTAGGGAAGCCTCTATAGACTTCCCCCTCTGGCGATTGTAGGAACCGACAGTTCCTACAAAGAGCTTCACGTCGACTATATCCCGTGAGAGTTTGAAAGCTATCAGAGACGAATACTATGGGGCAGTCTTCAAGAGTGATGTCGCAGACGACAAAGGAACATGACATATCGATATGGCCGATTTTTAACTGGGGATCTTTCCGAGTAGCAACCAGCCAGAGCACTCTGGCGGCGTCTAATCCGCTTGTGCTATGAATCCCTTTCAATCCGAGTGTCGTCAAATCGTCATAGACTGTAGGTATTTGGGCCTTTTTATTGTGATTCATGACCTCGCGGCAGAATTTGGGATAAGAAGCATTGTGCGTTGATGATTGGTCTCCCCCACTGCCTCGGATTTATGGTTGCACCTGGTGTCGTCAGACGAGCTTCGGTGTTGGAAGGATTCTCAGACTCTGAATCAATGAATGTATCTTTCGGTCCCGATATCAAATCTTCCATCCACTTTGGCATCCTTCCTTCAACCGTTAGTAAATCGGGGTTGAATGAATAGATACCAAGCGCGGGAGGGTTTGTTTCACTAAACAATCCCATATTCTTCTTTCCTGTGATTGGTACTGTGCTGTTGTTGTCGTTGACTCGGCGTGATACTGATGTATCTGGTAACGCTTGTTGTGTATCAAGCTCATCGCAGTCTTCGGACGAACGTTGAACTGGTGATCCAGGAAACGATGCTGGAGGTGAGTCACAGAGTGACCCGGTATACTCGAGAAAACGCTTCATTGCAAAATCGACTTCTGTCCCATACCATTCGGAGCCTTTGCACCCTACCACACTAGCCAACTCGATACGATCATTATCCAAAGCCTGCAGCCTGGATTTTATGTCTTTGAATTCCTCTTTAAAGTGTGTTTCGATGCTTTTGCTACGTTCATTCAATGACGCAATGGTAGAACTAAGGCCATAGATGTCAGAAAAGAGGATGACCACGGATATCATGGTGCACTTACAAGGTCATAGCACTCAGCGCCATATCCAACGATACTTTATATGTCGTAATCGTATCCCGAAAAAGATGGATCTCCTTGTCTTTCAACGCCCAGGCCATTTGCTTCCAAATCCGAACTTGGATGGTCCCATCTCTTGAGGTCTGAGTGAAACCTTGTAGCAAGGCCGTGAACTCGTCGAATAGGTTCAAGCAATTCTCCAAAGGTGCTTTTAAGCTGGCACAGAGGGCGAGGTGACTGGATAACCTATCCTGGACATTCGTGATATGGGCAAGGATCTCATACAAGGCCCTCAAATCGGTCGATATAGCGGCGATGTCTTTTGGTGCATCTTGAAGGCTATTGATAAATTCGTAAAGTCGCTTAGAGCCGTGTATTAGTGCACCTACAATGCCAACGACACTCGCTGTGAGAGAAAGCGGATCAGACTTTGTGAAAATGAGTCCTTGCAATGTATTGAAGGAAATGCCAATGGCTGGCGGGGAAGATTTACCGACCGTTTATTATTTCTATTTTCAGCCGCAGACATCGATTATTACGTATTTACTTTAGTAGCATAATTTGCCAAATGAAATGCAGCTATTTGACTTCCAATTGGCTGTTGGTCATGAGCGTCTCGCAGTCTGCCTTGCGGCAGCCCAGCGACCTGGGAGCCTCGCCGAGAGCCCTGTTAGGTTTTGATGCATAAGTGGCTGATTACAAGAATATCGTAATCTCACCGACAATTTACTTTATCCTCTTTCAAACCCGCACAATCTCAACAAAATGGAAGTGACCGGCCTCGCCGTTGGTGTTGTCGGACTCGCTGGTCTCTTCAGCGTCTGCTTGGACTCACTGTCTCGCTTTCAAACTTACCGCGAATCAAATTCCGAGACCCATATCTTAGAAACCCGATTCCGAGCGGCTAGGGCCCGATTTGAACAGTGGGGTGTCAGCGTTGGCATCTCCAATGGTCGCCTCCAGTCAGATCACCATCTTGGACTCGATAACGAAGAGACGACACATCTGATTGAGAGCATCTTGCAAATCATAGCCAAGACTATCTGCGATGAGTCGATTCTCCAAAGAACTCGCACTGGACCTCGGTTCCAGAGCGGGCAGTTCGGAGGCCTGTCACAATCAAGAGGCAAGCGATTGAAATGGGCCCTTGGTGGTAAGGAGAGCCGCCTTGAGCAAGTCGACATGTTCGAGAAGCTGGTGCAGCAGCTTTACAACTTGATTCAACCAGAGGACAAAAACCAAAGTTATGAAGGACTGGAGAGCACAGCGTGGGTAGAGGATATTCGCCAAATGCTGAGCAAGATTGAGGAGGGCATGAAGTGTAAGCCTTGTCACCCCACAGCGTATGGTATAGTTTAACTAACAGAAGAAAGTCGAAATGCAGCGCGATGTATTGTCATGGCTCGGAAAGTCCGCTCCCAACGACAAATACGAAGATTCCTTGGCCAAGCGAGTCAACACAACATGCGAATGGATATTAGAAAGACCTACATTCCAATCGTGGCTCTCACCAGTGAACTCAACTGAGCCACACGTGCTGTGGATAAACGGGCCTGCAGGTTTCGGAAAGACCGTCTTGTGTGCCCATATCGTTCACTATTTATCTGAGGCTCTCGATACGCCGGTGGCCCATTTCTTTTTCACATCTGATCATGAAAGCCGAGAGGATCCATTCTCTACTCTGATATCATGGCTGCGCCAAGTTGCTGCCAAGATGAATGACGCATTTGAATGCATTCGTCGCGCCTTTGAGCATGAATATCCTTCTGAGCAGGCCTCCCGAAAGACTCTGCTTGAATTGCTCAAGCAAGTGATCACAGCAGTACCGGGTTGCGTATTCATTGCAGACGGATTGGACGAGTGCTCTCAGTTGGGTAACGGAGACGCATCAGTTGCCAGGTTCCTGCGAGACATCATGGTAGCCATAGCAGGCGCCGACGCCAGACTTCTTCTCGTCAGTCGAGACGAGCCTGATATCAGAGAGGCTCTTACAGAGCATCAAGAGATTTTGTCGGAATACAGGATCGATACGAATGATGTCCAAGCCGACATAGCAGTATTTTCCCGGTCTGTTGTTAATAGAAAGCTTTGGGGGAAAAGTGACGATCTCCGAGCAGCGATCTCGAAGTCTATGACAGATCGGTGCCAAGGACAATTTCTGTGGATCAAGATGCAAGAGGAGTCTCTGCGAAGCGGAATGAGCAAGAAACGACTACATGAAGTGGTGGAGAACATGCCATCCGGCCTTGATCATATCTACGATCAAAACTGGAATAGAATCATGAATATGTCTGATTGGGACCGAGATCGAGCCTTTGCTCTTCTGCGTTGGACCGCTTTCACATTCATACCTCTGACAGTCTACGCGGCGGCTGAAGCTGTTCTGATTACACAGTTCGGAGACCTGGATCCTGACGAATACCCGGAGAATTTCGATAACGTTTATGTTAAGACCGAGATAGTTGGACTCTGTGGTCCGCTTCTAGAAATTCGAGATGATCCGGACGACTTATCATCACAACGTCGAACACTTCATATACCGCATTTCTCAGTGCACCAATATATTGTTGACCATCTGCCAGTGCCCGCTTGGATGCAAGCTAATCGCGCACTTGATAGTGAGAACGAAAGGGCACAGCACACAGCCATAGCGCATGTCTGTGTTCAATATCTCACCTTGTCACAAGTCTGGGAAAAAGGTTGCTATCGTTATCTATGTTCTGGGTCCTTACTTTTTTATGCGTCTTACTTTTGGTTGAGGCACGCGAGGATAGCCTTTATGGATAACTCACTTGTCGTTCTCTCCAAAGCCTTCTTATCAAACGAGAGTGTTCAATTTAAGTCCTTTGTCAATTACCTTGTGGAACACCAGGAGATCGTTACGCTAAAGGTCGAGACTATTGAGCCGTGCTTACGCCCTTTAGAACATATCTTTTATGAAGGATGGGTGAAGATGGCAGATCATCTTATCGGCGATAGAGATGTTAATGAAATTGGTGCTCTCGGACGATCACCTATCTTTTCGGCGTGCTATTCAGGCTCGGTGGAATCAGTAAGAATGCTTATCGAACGGGGGGCTGACTTGAGCATTACTGATTCCCGAGGATGCACATGCCTTCATGCAGCAGTAAGATGCGGGTTTGAAGATATCGTTGGCATATTGTTGGAGTCAAACATAAAGTTATCACCACAGGATCATCAAGGCTGTACACCATTGCATTATGCCGCAGGGTTCGGACACATCAATTGTTACCAGATCTTGCTTGAGCAAGGAGCTGATATCAATATTCGAGATACATGGGGTGGTAATGCTTTACACCACGCATGTCTTTATGCTGGCCATGCTGAGATACTTAGATTCATCCTTCAGAATGCGCCTAACAATTTCTCAACAGATCATTATGGCAGGCTAGGTTCACCGCTCACTCTCGTGAGTGATTGTGGCGATGCCGCCATGGCCAAGGTTCTTTTTGAGCATGGGGCTGTTTCTTCGTTGTTTGATCCAAGCCACAATGGGGACCTGCCACTTCGCCTCGCAGCATCTTCGGGTCATATCGAACTTGTAAAGCTCTTTCTGGACCACGGTGCAGAAAGGACACTGGCTTGTCCGGATAGAACTGGAAACACGACACTTCATCTTGTCTGCCGTGTGACAGGGCTAGAGGGAATCATTAGGCTTCTTCTTCTTCAACCAGGAATTGGAAATTTGATGCTGCTAGAGAACGAAGATGGGAACACGCCAGTTCATGTTGCATCAGAAGCAGGATACGCACTTTACGTCAAGTTGTTACTTCAGTACTCAGAATCAGAGAGCCACCAACACCTTTTGTGGAAAAGGAACAAGAAACTCGAAACGCCTTTATACGTTGCATCTTCTTCGGGTCATGCCAATGTTGTCCATGAATTGCTCAACTTTGGAGCTCAGGCAACGTTTTCAGTGTTGGATGAGATGGGCCAGACGCCTTTGTTCATTGCATCATTTAATGGCCATGCTGAGGTCGTAAAGGTACTACTAGAAAATGGAGCTGACCCCAGCATCTACGCTCTAGACTCATACAACACTAATCCACTGTGGGCGGCATCATTTGGGGGCTCTTGCGATACTATCAAGGAATTACTCGCACACGGAGCAGCAAAGACTATTACAACTACGGGTCAAGGAGGAGAAACACCTTTACATGCAGCCGCGACTGAGAACCACGTCGAAGCGTTGAAGCTGCTTCTAGAGGTACCTGGTGTCTCTATTAATCAGAAAACTATATATGGATTTACGCCGTTGTTCATTGCGGCAAGAAATGGGTACTGCGACATTGTGAAACTACTCCTCGCCACGGATTTGGTCGATATAAACAGCAAGAATTGGTTGGGGTTGACTCCCTTGTTTGCAGCAGTAGCAAATGGACATTTTCACGTTACAAAATTGCTTCTCTTGGAAGGAGTCTATTTGCATTCCGAGATCAGCATTGGCCGGGATTTGCTCTGGTGGGCTCAACGTTCAGGCAAAGTGGACTTGCTACAACTATTACAAACTCAAGAGAATCCCATCTGTCCCCACGTTGAGCCATGCAATCCCCTTCCTGATCCATTTCTCGTCTTGGAGCCTCTATCTCACGATGCTGGGACTATACCGTGTGAGCCTGGTATGTTCTGGTGTCATGTCTGTACCTTGAGTGTACAGAATGACCAAAATTTCTTATGCACTGAGTGCAATGATTGCTACTTGTTTCTTTGCTCTGAATGTTTTACTCGCGGCTTCCGGTTATGTCCAAGATCGCATACTTTGGTTCCTTACGAATCCGATTCCGATGAATCAGACATGTCAGTCGGTGCAGACCTTTCTGTAGGCTCTAAAGATTTACAGTTATGAATTCTGTACTTTTAGGTATATATCTTAATGGCAAATAGTATATAATTAAGAAAGCCTTAAGTAAACTACATGCTCAGTAAGTGCCTTGATCATAGCCAGTAGCTGAGAGACTGTTATGATAAGTTGTAGAAGACATAATTGACAAAGTATAGTAGTAAACAATAGGACTAGGATAAGGTTGGATAAGTACTGTTAGTGTTGATAAGTGATGATGAGTTTATAGAGACGTTATCCGACGAGTTCACCATCCGGGTCTTAACGTTCATGGTCTACCTATTTGATGTTTACTTTTGTTATCAACGTGTTGGTAGCTCTAGAGGCGAGTCCCCAGACACGGCCTGGCTTGACTCGGTCTGGCCAGCCTGACCATGTGAAGGACCGGATGCTTATAGGTCCGAAGGAATACGGCGTAACGCCAACAACTAACTGTTGGTGCCGATCCTGTTTTTTTATGCATCATGAAGTCTGATCTGCTATAATAGTCTCGGTCACTATTATTAGTATGCATAAAGTTCAGCCTGTGCAGGAGCCATTATATAGAGAATGTGACTGCATAAATGCGTTGGTGATAAGAATAGAACTTTATGTCTTCGACCAACACTTATATAACCGCTGTTGCTGCGCCCAGTTGTTTGGTCTTTGCGATATCAAACACGAGCCCACTTATCACACCCAATCATGAGTATTTGGCATGTTCTTCGATTTACTCCGCTTCACTGATACGTCAAGACTACTCCGTACTCGTTGGCCCACTGTCATTTGAACACCACAGCGCTTATCGCTTGTCGATGCCGGTATCCACCCAGACATCTTAGTTTGGCTGTTTCATGAGCCTTACCCATCTGAGCTCCTCCAACTCCATCTTCAGCTTCTCAGCAAACTTCCTTTCCCCAATAATACTAATACCCATCATTCTAAGAAACACCACTTCCGGTCAAGCTACACTCAGAAATGTCTATGAATTCTGACATCACAGACGGGGGCGATTTTGCTGACTCAGATGATGAATTTGAGGTCGAACAAGTTTCCGAAAACCGCCAACGCTACCTAGAAGGATTCTACTACCCTATTTGCATCGGCGAAACTTTGGCTGATCGGTATCGAATCGAACACAAGCTGGGCTATGGAGGCTTCTCAACCGTCTGGATGGCATATGATATGCTGGCGAAAAAAGATGTGGCGCTGAAGATTATGACGCCTGAAGAGTCAAATGAGCATGAATGCAAGATGCAGACAGACATCGCCAGAAGCATCCACCACGACTCTCATCTCATACTCTATGAGAACACATTTCGCCTCCGTGGATCACGCGTTGATTACCGAGTTCTCGTCTTGCCTTTACAAGGTCCCAATCTTCGAGATCATATCCGTCAGAAGCCGGTGGCGGTCCGGATGTCTGCTGCAAAGCAACTCCTACAAGCCATCAGCCGTCTCCTTGACAGTGAAATCGTCCATAGGGTCAGCCAACGCATCATATCGAATCCCAATAATGGTTGATCTAACTGAGTCAATAGATCTGAGTAGCGCGAACGTTATGTGGAGCCTTCAGCCTATGAACAACAGCAGTGTCGCTGCAAAATATGAACAAATTGGACGCCCCAAGAAGATCCGACTGGACCCTGACCTGTGGAGAGCGGGTGAACTAGTCATGCCAATGAAAGCACAAGAGAGTCTGATTAGAGACGATGTATCCCTCGGAGACTTCCGGCTTGCAATCAAATCATGTACTCCAGTTTCACAAAAACTACAATCACCTGCAATTTATTGCGCTCCCAAAAGAGTCCATGATCAGGACCCGACCTTCGCCACTGATATGTGGAGCTATATGTGTATTTTTGCAGAGTTTTATATGGGCTATGCCCTTTTCTACGGGTCCGGGAACTCGTCAATAGTATCTTGCATAGTTCATTCTTTAGGACCGCTTCCTACTGCATGGAAGGGAACTTACAAGGCAGGTGGTATGGACAACGATTGGTGGTACGATCGGGACCACCAGCTGGATCCTACGGCTTCACTCGAGGCCAAGGTAGCACGGCTACGACCAGACGTTGATACAGCAGAGAGGGAGCTTGTCCTATCAATACTACGGAAGGGGCTTTCGTATCAGCCCCAGGATCGGCTAACTGCGAGGGAGCTGCTGGAAGATGCTTCTTTCAAGGCACTTATGGAGACTTACAGAGTATAGAGCGCTAAAGACTCGCACTCGAGATAATAAAAGGCAATTTTTATAGTACATCTGCAAATATCCTCTGTCCCGGCTTGATATAGCTGGTTGATACTTTAGTGTTAGTCAGGAATAGGACAACACTGCCTGAGCTACCTTATACATTTAATTGCCATTCCGTCATCACCTTTTAGCGCTCTAATCCTTGACATGACACCTTGTAGGACCAGTATACCTAGAGGACAAACCGATGTTTAGAACCAACAGTCAAGTTCGGCCCTTACTTGTTTGGATAACAACCTAGAGGTCCGCGAAAGGGCTAACAGTGTTTCAACCCAGTCGCCCAAGGCAGAGCATGAATCAAGATAGCCAATAGAACTTGAATTTCATTTGGATAAGACTATCAGTGATTATTTCCTCATCCCTCCATGGCGTGTTCCTGGCAAAGCGCGTAACAGTCCACTCACGAAGCCTTTTTTTCATTAACCCCGGCTTACTGGTCCCCATATTCTAGGTACTACAATTCTTAGCCATCTTTTTCCAGTACACAAGCGGGGCTGACAACCTGGGCAACCGCTCAGGTATCTATGAGAAATACTTTGGCCCTTTTTGTTCTCGTGTCTGACACTGAGTCAACTGGCTCTCAAAGCCGAGTGCCCCTCTTTTTAGCTAACCCCACTGCCAAAAGACTCCTTAATTTGGAATTGATCTTAGTTTCAAACGCTGCAGATTAGTCCTACGAGTCATATCCACGAGATGTTATGTTTGTCACAAGCTAAAGAGACACTCTCGGTATGAGATTCCTATAAAGAATAGTTAAGGAAGTTGAGTGCGATGAAAACACGAGGCACCCTTGATTGGCGATCGTTACGTGTCTCAGAGCCCCTGCCGCGCTAAACCCGGTGAGGACAGGGCTTTGCTCTTGCGGCAAACTTGGCAGGGTCAGCTACCGAAGATGGTCCAGGGTATTTTTTGATCGCTGACTCTTGGATGTATTTTTTGGCCAACGTACAGCTCAAGGAGGCTCGATTGATAGAAACCTTGGTAGCAGGTAGTTAGGTTGCAGCGTTTTCAGTATTGTGAAGCTTGCTTAAAGACATAATTCTCGTATAAGCAAGAACTGTTTTTATCGATTCCTGAACCTCAGATAAATCGTGAAGCTCGATTCCAAAGGTGGTAGACGAAACAGCATAAAAGGGAGGACATAAGAAAACACTATCTTGATTTTAGCACAAGGACCAAACGAGAATTATTCTCTTATAGATACATTCTAAGAAGCCGGTATCTGTTTGGCAAAGGTCTAAGCTGACATGGCGTATCTATAGTATCTTTACTGTATACACTGGGCATGTTATTTATCTATGTCTAAGAGGAAATAAAAATTTTAACACGCGATAATTCACTGGGTATATCTCTCAAGCACCTAGATACAACAACCAAGCTCGCATGTCTTGCACCAACCTCTGAGCAACCTCATGAATCTCTGGCAAGCCCTGCCACGATAACTCAACCGACAAATCTCCATCCTTCACAGAAACCATACTGATCTGAATCGCCGGCCCAACGACATTCCCACTTAGCGAAAACCTCGCCCTACCCATCGCAAAGCCATCATCCTCAGTCTTGCCATCAATAACACCAAGATTCGTGACCTCCCACGATAAGTCACGAGGTCTCTTCCCCAGTGACTCGAGGTAATCATGCCAATCAGATACAACCTTCATCAAGCCGACTACGTTATCGTTCACACCAGCGTCAAGCCGTTTTTCTATATCTCTGCGGATTTGTTGTGCTGCTTTCCAGATCGTGGGCTCTAGATCGCCGATGGGTTGGGCAGGCCAGTTGTTGATTCGCGCTTGGGCTCTCATGTCGCTGACGATTTCGTGGTCGAATAGGTGGGAGAGGGATGCGGTGCAGTTTTGAATGCTATTATCAAGGTCAATGGATGCGTACTTTGACGGTCGAAGCTCCTTGCGTAAGAACTTTCGATGATCAATTGCTGTTGCGACTTGAAACGCGTCGGTGTTGCCCTCGTTAATGTCAACGGATAGACAGGCTAGGACGATTCCGTGGATGAGGCCTGTAAGTGTAGTATCGTTCTCTCGGCATTGGCCCAGAAGTTTCTTCAAAGTAATCGCGTCAATGTCAACAGCCTTGAAGCGCGTGATGTACGGATCAGCCTGTATAGGTGCCCACCGAGCTTTCGACTCTGCTGAGTGGAAGCAAGATGGACAAAGACCATGCCAAATCTCGGAGCAAGCATACCCCAAGCTCAAGTTATGCTTTGCCAGTTTCTCTTGTGGTTGGGGAAAGCTATCCTTGCATATAGAAGTCGTTATGGCTCGAGATCCGCTTCGTAGCAGCGATGAAGAAGTTGGGTAGTTGAGGCTCTGGAGTAGTGTTTTCTGAAAGATCTTGGCGCCCATACCATCGTGGTTAGCATGGTTCCAGACATACATCACATCCACAAAGTTGTCTGTCTTGGTCCGCATCAGACATATTCTCCATCCAGGCCTTGTCTCAATACTCTCAAATTTGGAGTCGAGCTGATATCCCAGATTCGCTTCAAACGCCCTTTCATACTCCTTCGATTCCGGTCGGACATCCCAAGATACATGGTCTGCGAGATCAAGCGACGGGAGCGACACCCAAGCGGGCTTTTTCGTACTCTCACCGACAAGACCAACTTGTAGAAGTGGAAACCGAAGCACCGTTTGGGCAATGGCTTGGTCGAAGCGTCGGAAGACTCTGTCCTGGTTATCGAAGCCGCGGAGGGATGGTGGGAGTGTGTAGCGGCATGTGAGGGCTGTACTGCAGTAGTAGTCCAGGTTGTGCAGCGCTGATTCGCACAGCTCGCTAGGGTTATCAGCGCGGGTACTAGCACGGTATGTCGTGGTACTCACATCTGGCCGAGACGCCGAATGAAAGACTTTGGCTTTGGACTTGATGACATTCTTTTTTGCTTGCTTGTAAACTAATTGTTGGATCTGCACCTGAGGAGTAAGCTTGTTAAAACTCTTTTATACCGAAAATGCCGTCAATTTAGTCAATGCTCCAAGCCTCAATATGATACTATTCCCAACGTCCTCGGCCCGCGGACTCGAAATTCGTCACCGTCTCGCGTTTAATCGGAGCTCGCTCTCGCTTGTCAAACACGTTTATCCCTGTCGCTTCTGTTAGCGGAGCCCCGGCATAATAGGCTATCATTACGCAATTTGCACGCTGCGCCCTGTGCCCATTTCTGCTTTACTTATCTTAGTGGCCCCCGCTGACTCGGCAGTTAGCTTTTTTGCTCGACGTCGCCCTGACAAACGATGCTATTTTCCCTCTCTGAAACAGGGTAGCACAAAGCTTAAACAGCCCCGAGCATCCGGGATTAATTGGTGAAATGATAGAGATATTCTTCCGGAGAAGCCACTAGCGTTTTGGATACCGGGGGGATTCAAAAGGTTGATGGAGCCTGTCCCGATTGTGAAAATATCTGAATCAACTTACCTTAAACTTTCTGAATCTACTTTATCGTCTTTTTAATCATACGATCTCCTCGCTTGGGAATAATCGCGTGTTTGTTACTTTTTTGTTTCAACGGGCAGATCACCCGATCCAGTATTAGCTTTGACGCGAATGGCCATGAATAGCACCGCGAGGACAGCTTACGTGGTGCAGTTTCTACAACATGAAGTTTCGAAGCTTCACTCGCGAGAAACATGCTGGCATCAGTCTGGCGTCGGCGGTCTCCTAGCGCTGCTTCGTGCGAATCTCTCAGAGTCGAAGTCGTGGAATAGCAGTTTTGTCTCTGGGGGGCCGTATACGTTCAACGCGACGGGGAATTTATTCACAGTGGACCTTGCGACGAAGCATTTTGATGTCAATACTGTTGATCAAGATACATTTATCACTCTGACTTATGTTCATGGTATGTTCTACTCTCTGAGTGATTTGAGCCATACTGACGATTACAGCGCTATGCCTGATCATTGCATTCTTCCTGGTGTATCCCATTATTCTCCTTATGGAGTCAAGTACAGTGCTATGTGATCTGATCAATAAACCCGTCGCCAAGCATACTGTTCGGAAATGGGAGTCTGTACTGCGAGCCTTTGTGTTTACGCCTCTAGTCATCGCTGGGTTAGTGGCGGGAATCATCGCAATGGGCTCATCAGATCATTTCAGAACTGAACACGGGGTATGATTCCAGACAAGCCTGACGAATACCTAATTAACGCGTCTACCAGGTCATTGGGCTAGTTACAGTAGTGTTTGCAGGCTTCGCGTCGCTACTGTACTTTTTCGACTTCTTCTTTGGCTCAAGATTGGCTCGAACAGTCATGGGGATGCGATGGCGTCAAAACCTCAAGTATTTTGACATGTTTGTCTGCCAAGTCATCCTCATGCTCTCCGGCTTCGTCTTAACAGATGGCTTCGACGACCTTTCCGTCATGGGTCTGTGCTACATCCAGATCTCCCTCGCATGGGCAGTATCTCTCGGTATGATAGCAGCGTTTGTCTGGAACAGCGCCATGGTCTTGATGACAGCGCAATGGTTCCTCGTCCGTCGAGCACGACCCGGCGCCGGCGGAGTCATCGCCAACGCCAACAACAGAATGTGGCGGCTCGTGCGCTTCCGCCGCCGTCGTCGTCAAACGTCCCCAGAGCCCACGCAGTCATACGAAATGGGCTCGTCGTCAGAAACGTCTGAAACTTGCGGTCGGCGGACGGACTGAAGCTGGGGCTGTGCTGGGATACTTATGGACGCCAAGCGTTCCAGGATAGATAGAGTTTTTGACATTTTCAGTTTAGTTCAATGATGAGTTCTTTTAACGATGTTTTTCGCTCCGGGCATCAAGGACGCCGTGAAGAACCCTTCTCGTATGATAATTTCCCCCAGCGGAGCCCTTGTTCTCCGGGGCAGTCACTGTACTGTAAAACGCAAGGCTGAGATGCAGGGCCTAGACTCTGCTGCCAAGTTCCTGACGGGCGGAAGCCAAACTTAAACTACGGAGACTGTTTTTCGGAAAAGCCTGATATAATTGATGGTGTCTGATTCGTTGAACTGAGAGTTTGACCGCTTATTTTTAGAGTTGGACAACGTATCGGGCGCCCGCGGGGTGCCGACAAGGGTGCCCGCGGAGCATATTTTATGGGGGACTTTTATAAGGCTGCGTGCCGGTATCCGGACCCCGCGGGCGTTTGAAGTATTGGCGCGGGCGGAGTAGTCAGCGGGAGTTGATGATCGTCAGTGCGGAGTTACAGCCGGGTATTATCCAAAGTAAGGGTAATGAGATCAATGCGTTGTCTGGGAGAGGAATGCGTAAATGGCTTGCTCAGCCTCACGATCTTTTGACTATATCATGTCTTGGAGAAAGCTATGTTTGAGCAACAACAACAGCAACAATCTACCTACTTTAAACAGCAAGCGATTTGATCTTACACGATATACCACCACTATTTACGACCCCAGAACGCAACACAATCTACAGCTTTAAACACAAAATGGCAGCAAAACAAGAATCGAAAAAGCACGATGACAAGCACAAGGGACAAATCCCTGGACCAAAGGGTACATCACCTTGAACACCAATGCCGTCCATCACAAGCTAATCATCGCAGGCCTTCCAATCATCGGTAGCCTTCTGGACATCGACCTCACAGACTCCCTGAAATCAATAATCGACATGGCCAAAGATTACCGTACGTCACCGACCGCCGCTATTCCCGACCCTCCGCTGACACTACAATCGCAGCAAAACTATTCGCACTAAATATAGGAGGAAACACAGAGGTCATGATCTGCAGTCGCGAGCTCATGGACGAACTGTCAGACGAGTCACGATTCCACAAACTTGTCGTCGGAGGTGTCGAAAAGCTACGGCCTCTGGCTGGCGATGGCCTCTTCTCGGCGCAGCATAATAACCAGGAATGGGCTATTGCGCATCGAATCCTCATGCCGCTATTTGGGCCGCTGACCATCAGAGAGATGTTCCCTGATATGCGCGATATCTCAGAACAGCTCTGCCTCAAATGGTAACTTGACCCAGAGTCCATGAAGGATATTGTATTAACTTTTACAGGGCACGGTTAGGCTCTTCATCTACCATCGACGTTGGAAATGACTTCACACGACTAACGCTCGACACCATTGCCCTCTGCACAATGGGCTTCCGCTTCAACAGCTTCTATAGCAACGACAAGATGCACCCTTTTGTCGAGAGCATGGTCGCAGCTCTCATCGACGCTGAAAAGCAATCCTTCCTCCCCGACGTCGTGCAATCACTAAGAATACGAGCCCAATCCCATTTCAAGAAGCACGCTGCTGTGATGAAGAGCACGTGTCAGGACATTCTCGACCAGCGACGGAAGAATCCTGTCGAGGGTAAGGATCTGCTGAATGCGATGATGAATGGCAAAGATCCCAAGACGGGGATGGGCATGAGTGATGGGAACATCGTCGACAACCTCATCACTTTCCTCATCGCGGGCCACGAGACCACCTCTGGGCTCTTGTCGTTTGCATTCTACTACCTCCTCGAGAACCCTGAGAAGCTACAAAGGGCTCGTGAGGAGGTCGACGAGGTATTGGGCGATGAGAACATCACAGCCGATCATCTTCCCAAGATGCCCTACATCAACATGATCTTTCGCGAGACTCTTCGTCTCATGCCCACCGCACCAGGGTTCTACGTCACACCGTTCAAAGACGAAGTAATCGGCGGCCAATACAACGTCTCCGCAGGCGATCCCCTGTTCCTCTTCCTCCACATGATCCACCGCGATCCCGAAGTCTGGGGCCCTGATGCCGAGGAGTTCAGGCCTGAGAGGATGGCGGACGAGCACTTTAACAAACTCCCCAAGAACGCTTGGAAGCCTTTCGGAAATGGTATGCGAGGCTGTATCGGTCGAGAATTCGCATGGCAGGAAGCTCAAATCGTAAGTACCACTTCTGATCGTTGTATCACTAGCTAACATTCGGAGGTTACAATCATGCTTCTCCAGAACTTCGACATGGTCAAGGCCGACCCCAACTACAAGCTCAAGATTAAGCAGTCTCTCACCATCAAGCCAGACGGTTTCAATATGAAGGTCAAGCTCCGAGAGGGACGCGACTTGACCAACCTCTTCAAGAACCCCAGTCTCGCAAGTTCCAAGCAGCCCAGTCTCTCCAGCCGAAAGAACCTCAACATCTCACAGAAGGACCTGAAGCCCATTTCGATCTTTTACGGGTCCAACACTGGAACTTGTGAGGCGTTGGCGGAGCGGCTATCGGCGGATTGTGCGACATTCGGGTTCATGCCTTCTAAGCCTCTGCCGCTTGATGACGCTACGAAGAACCTGTCCAAGGATGGACCGAATATCATCTTGGCTGCTTCCTACGATGGAAAGCCTTCTGATAATGCGACTGAGTTTACTAAGTGGGCTGAGGCGCTGCAGCCCGGGGAGCTAGAGGGCACTCAGTTTGCTGTCTTCGGATGCGGTAAGTCTTTCGTCTCTTCATATCCCACCTCCATCTGACGCTTCTTAGGCCACAAGGACTGGGTGTCGACCTTGTATCGCATTCCCAAGGTTCTGGACAAGTGCTTAGCAGACGCTGGCGCCGATCGTCTCGTTGAGATTGGTCTCACCGACGCTAGCACCGGCCGTTTATACCCCGACTTCGACGACTGGGCACATAGCAAACTCTTCCCCGAACTCGCCAGCCGCCACGGTATCACTCTTGACCACGAGCCTGACTCTCTCGAACTCAGCGTCACTATTAACCAGTCCCAGCGGAACGATATCGGAGGCAACTTCAAGAGGGCCGAGGTCGTGGAGAATACTCTTCTCACTAGCCCTGGTGTTCCTCGAAAGTACAGTCTACTCCTCAAGTTACCGAAGGATATGGCGTACACTCCTGGTGATCATGTCTTGGTTCTGCCTAAGAATCCGCCTCAGCTTGTCGATCGGGTCATGACTTGCTTTGGTGTAGATGATGATACTGTCTTGACTGTGTCATCCCAACGACCGACTTTCCTTCCCACTGGTACTCCCATCCTTGCTTCGAACCTCTTCAGCACACTTGTTGAACTGTCCCAGACAGTCAGCCGCACCAGTCTCAAGAGACTTGTGGACTTTGCAGGCAATGATGAGACCAAGGTTGAAATCCAAAGTCTCGCTGGTGATAGGTACGACGCCGAGATCGACCAACAACGCATGTCCATCCTCGACATTCTCCGCAAGTACCCCTCCATCAACATGCCCCTGTCAACCTTCCTCTCCATGCTTCCCCAGATGCGTCCCCGCACGTACTCCTTCGCCTCAACACCAGAGTGGAAGCCTGGCCACGGCTCACTTCTCTTCTCCGTCGTTGAAGCCACTGAAGCCAGTGGATCATCGCTTGCACGCCCAGGTGGTTTGGCTACCAACTACATGGCTCAGCTCCGCCCCGGCGACTCTGTTCTTGTTGAGCCTCGACCTTGCAGAGTTGAGCTGCGCACTGCCATGACCGCTGAGCTCAACGTTCCTGTCGTCATGATCGCTGTGGGCGCCGGTCTCGCTCCCTTTTTGGGATTCATGCAGAAGCGATACCTACAGGCTCAGAAGTCAGGCCACTTGTCCAACTCCCCCTGCACACTCTTCTTTGGATGCCGTGGTGCTAAGATGGATGACATCTGCCGCGATACGCTGGATGAGTACTCCCGTACAGGCGTTGTATCAATCCATCGTGCCTTCAGCCGCGATTGGGACTCACCGTATAAGTATGTTCAGCACTTGGTGGCTAAGCACGCTGATACCTTGGCGCGACTTTGGGGGCAGGGTGCTATCGTAATGATTTGCAGTGGTAAGAAGGTTTCTGACGATGTGTTTGATGTTTTGGGCCCTATTCTTCACAGCGAGGATAGAAGGTTGAATACAACTAGGGCGAGCGACTGGAAGACTTGGATGGATGGTGTTAGCAAAGAACGGTTGATCTTGGAGGTGTTTGGCTAGGTTGGCTTGCAGACATATGTCTTTGTTGTATAGCATAGCATTGCGGGTTATTTTATTGTACTGTGTAGATCTGGATAGACTTTATTTAACAACACTTGATTGTGCACGCCATCTCTTCTTCATCTGCGAGACCATTTTTTGGCGCGTTTCCTACCATTATCTCTTTTTATGGGAGTAGTTTGTTGTTCTGCTTAAGTAGCAGTAGTTCAAATAATATTTCCCATTGGTGACAACCAACTACCAGACCCTAAAGTAAACTGCTTAACCCGCCACAACACCCAAACTGCATTCGTCTCTGTTTTACAAGATGTATCTAAAGTTCTTGTTCTGCATATCAGTCTCATCCACCTGAAGAAGTGTCCCATCCTCAGTGAGGTCGACCTGTCGAGACTCTTCGGGATCTCTCTTAACGCCCTGCTCATTATCGCGACGGCGGTTCTCCCAGGTAAGGTAGAAATAAATGCCCACCACAAGAGCAATGGTGATGGCATAGCAGACCATGATTGTGGTGTAAGCGGTCTATAACGGTTAGAGATGTCTCATAGTGAGTATCAGCGTTACTCACGTGGTAGTCGGGTGCCTCGGTGCTGATAAAGAACTGAGGTCCACTCAAGTTTCCAGCGCAATATCCCAGGAATATCATAGCCATGACGGTCGACTTCTTTGTGAATCCAGCGATGTTACTAGCAGACAGTGAGAGCATGAGAGGGAATGCTGGCGCTACAGCCATAATGAGCCAGAAACCTGCCAGTCGGGATAGTTTCTCAGCCGTAGGGAGGAGCTTGATCATCAGAATACCAGCGATGGCCATCAGGTACGTCAGAACAAGAGCAATGTGTCGAGACTTGCGGACATATGTCGTGAAAACAGCGACGAGGATGACGGTCGTGAGTTGGAAGGCTGACGCAGGCAGGCCCATGAGGATAGTCTGCTTCTCATCGTAACCGAAGCTCTTGATGACAATGGTGCTGAACTATTGTCGCATGTCAATAACGCGCTATCATGATCGGAGAAGGAATACTCACGCTGGTGGTTCCACCATTGGGAATGCAGATGATGAAAGAGAAGAAAAAGAACCACCAGGACTTGACGTCCTTCATAGTCTCGATAAACTGCCCGCGATCCCACTTCTTAGTCTGAGTAGTTCTCTGGAACTTCTTCGGTCGAAGAGCAGCAAACTCTCGCTCAGAAGTTGACAGAAACCCAGCGGTGGCAGGAGAATCAGGCAGGAAGAAGAATGTGAGAACGGACCAAGCAATGGTGATGAGACCAAAGATGAGAAAGAGCATCTAATCAAGTCAGCAGGGCATCTAGTCATCGCAAGAGTAACTCACCTTCCACTGCTCAATAGGCCCATGGTAGCTCAGAATGCCATACGCAATCATAGCACCAACCATACTCGCCGACGCGTTCCCCGCAAACCAGAACGAATGGCGCGATACATGCTCATGAGGCGTATACCACATTCCCGTGATGAGTGAGAACCCGGGACTAATCGCGCTCTCAAACACACCAAGAAAGAAGCGGAGAACCATGAGACTAGCGTAATTATGCGCGACGGCGTGGAGAGTGAGGATAACGCCCCAGATAAACATGAGAACGCTTAGATATTTGCCGAGAGGGAATTTGACGAAGCCGAGGGAAATGGGGTATGAGGCAACGAGGTAGCCTATGTAGAAAATACTAGATGCCCAGCTGAATTGTTGGCCGACGAGTTGCTTTGCTCGTTAGTGGGTGTTTTTCTTCTGCGCTGCGAGTACATACCAGATCCTCTCTTAGACCAAGAATAGCGCTATACGCCAAACTCGTCTCTGTACAAAGTCAATACCCGTATATTAGTTGACACATTAAACGTACTATCCAAATACTGCAATCCATAACTGACGATGAGCAACGGCATAAGTCTGCAAAATTAGCTCTGAACACCTGTCACGTCTGGTAGCACATACCTCATATCAATTTTCCTCACAAGCTTCTTCTCCTCCTCCACCGACAACGTATCAACCGTCCCGTTCGCATCAACATCCATCTCATACGAAGGCGCCGACTCTTTCATTTCTTTGCCCTCCATGATTAAAATTGCGATGTTGCAGGAGTGAGAAAAAAGAAGGTTAAAACTTAAAGCGTTGGTGGTTTTGAGTCAGTGTCTGGGCGCAAGGGCCCAGTTATATTGCTCTCCTTATCACACCCGCGCTAGCCTTGTTCTCCTTATCAAATTCGGCTCCAAAATCTGGGGTCCCTTGTCTACTACCCCAGATTTGTGGCGTGGGCTGTGAGTGGTCGGTTTAATCGACGAGATAAGCTACGCTATTTATCGAGGAGATAGTGAAGATGGAGGGATGAGAGTATCAATTCATGATGCTGTAGTCTGCTTGCTAACTAACTCGCGAACCGCCTCCATCGATATTCCCTTAGCCGACAGTGTCTTAGCCGATACCACGAGATTGTAAACGCCCTTGATAACGGGGTCTGAAATACTCGCCGAGATCCAATCTCGGTATACAGGGTCATGTGTTTCGATCCCTCCGATTAAGAGAGCCCATTGGAAGCGCTCTAGGAGCTGTACTGGTCCGACGGGAATGGTGTGGTATGCTGCTGAGACTAGTTCTTGAAGTGCACGCTCAATATCAGCTGGGACTGGTGTCTCGCCGAAGAACGTGTCGCGGCTCCGATGCAGGTAGATCTCGAGGGCGTGGAAGATAGTCACAGCTACGAGGGCCATCAGTGGTGGTTTAGTAGATTGTTGGGCACAGTCTCTTGATAAGGTGAAGAGAAAGTTCTGCTCCTGTACGATGTCAGTATACGGTGGTCTCATAGATCACTATCAACTTACCTCTCGTATCTTGTCCAGTCTGGTTCTAATCTCCAGATCCTTCCCAAATACAGCCAGTTCATTACTCTGGCTATACACGTTTATCTCGTATTGTATCGTAATTAAACTGAAATAGACATCCAGAATCCTTCTCTGACTCGTCTCCGGCAGTGTCTCAGACCTGAACCACGTCTCCGTCTGTTCTGGCAATATCGGCATGCGTGACAGAAGCCATATTCGCTGCCTCGTCTCATGCTTCTGGCTAACATAACCCGCAAAAGCAGAACCGCAGCCAAAGAAACCACAGAATACATCGCGATCATAGATATACGTCAAGATGCGCGATAGCGTAACAGGCTCCGACGTCCCCGTACTCCCGCTAGAATTGGCACAGACCTCATCTAGCGAAAACGTCGTAACATACGCAAGAATCGAGTTACTCAACTCTCGTAATCTCTCCACTTCCAACGGATCTCTTCTCATCCAGAACATATAAAGGTACAGAAACGACAACATCATCGCGACGTGGTTCATAGGCGATAATGTCACGAGCGCCTGGCTTAAAAGCTGCGACCCGTTCTGGAAATGCAGATACGACTCCAAAGGCGGTCTATGGCTGAAACCATGATGGATGGCTAGTTCGCTGTGTGAAAAGGCTAGAAGGAAATGTAACGCCATGGGATTTTGGACTGCAAAGTTGAGGAAGATTGAGTGTGCTGATAGAGCGGCTTTGCGGGTTGACTTCATGGGTGCGAGGACGGTGGAGTGGAATGTCATGGCTTGAACATCGTCGCTCCCGATTGAAGGGGCAGGCTCGGTTGGGTTTGTGAAGGAGAATGAGGGGAAGAGAGAGAGGAGATCGAAGGAGGGAGTTGGGTATAGAATGAGCTGTGATGAGTCGTGGGGATATTGAGGGAGGGCGATGGGGTTGATTATGTCTTCTGGTGGTATGTCTGGGAAGATCGTTGGTGATGCAGATACCACTTCATTCTCCACGGGTAGAACATCAAACGATATATCAACCGGCAGACCCTCAGACAACTGCAACTCTCCAGACGGCGTCAAAGCAGGCGGCGTAACACTCTGCGAGCCCTCACTGACAGCATCATCAATCTTGGGCACAATAGTCGGCGGCGTCCACCTCTCCCTCTGTTTAATCGGCCCCAAGCCTCTCCTCCTCTCCGCCAGCGGCTGCATCTGCATCGCCCATCTACACTCGAGTTTGAGCCTCACGCAGCGATTGCACTGCGGCCTCGTCTCGTCGCATTTGACCTTTTTGGTCAGACACGTCAAGCAGCCTAGACTAGGTCAATAGGGACCGCTTCCGGTTTTTCCGGGGGGGGGCAGACTCACCGTTTTTAGAGCGGCCGCGTTCTACGCGTTTGCGCTTCGGGGGCTGAGGTTGGCGGGAGGCGGAGGAACTGGATGCGTTCTCCATGTGACCTAACTTGGCTTGACTGGGGGGAGACCGGATGAGAAGGTCCTTATCGAATGAGTGGAAAGGAACTGGATGGCATTAGTTAATCGATCGGCTGCTTTGACCCTTTCTTTTCGGTCGTTAATCTGAAAGGACGCGACGCCCGGTTCGGCCCCGCCTCTCGCAGCTGATATGTCGTCGATTAAACTGGCCAATCACCATCGCATCACTTTCGAAACTGTGATACGACGAGATATGAGTTAGTTCAACAACGAACAGTTTATTGAGTCTTTCTTATTCCCTTCTTATCTCGTACTCTGCTGTTCCCTCTTTTCTATCTCTAGAATAATTCTTATCGTCAAAATGGGCAATTCCATCTCTTACACCACCTCAGACTGTCACGTCAATCTCCCAGACTCTGGATCTCTCAAAGGTCTTCAGTTCGATTCCAAGTCCCGTCGCTTCGCAGGCGTTCCCTACGCTCAACCTCCCGTTGGAGATCTACGATGGCGAAAGCCTCAGCCTTTTCCAAAAACACATCAATACGAATCCTTAGATGGTTCGCCTTTTGACGCAACACATTTTGGACCTGTTTGTCCCCAGGCGAATTACTCCAAGAACGTCAGCGAGCATATCCCTAAACATGCATACAGCGAGGACTGTCTTAGACTCAATATCTGGACTCCTGTGCCTGACCCGAACGAGCCGAATAAGAGATGGCCTGTCATGGTCTGGTTCCATGGCGGTTGGTTCCAGGTTGGAGATCCAAGTCAAGAAGAGAGTATGGATCCTACCGAACTCATCTCAACTGGCGGATTACAAGCTGTGTTTGTAGCCGTTGGTTACAGACTCAATGTCTTTGGCTTCCTTGCTGGCCAATATCTTCTTGAAGAGTCTAACGGAGAAGCTGTGGGGAACTATGGTCTTTGGGATCAGCGTCTCGCTATGGACTGGGTATTCGAGAACATCTCTGCTTTTGGAGGCGACCCTGGCAACATCATCCTGGCGGGACGAAGTGCTGGAGCTTACTCTGTTCTTGCACAAGCACTCTATGACTTCCGAGGCAAAGACTCGCATGGTCGTTTTACAAGAATGATCATGTACTCCAATGCTATTCCCACGCAGCCCAAGACTGTTCAAGACTGCGAGGAGCAGTTTGATGAACTCTGCGAGTACTTCGGTATACCTGCAGACACCAGTGGCGCAGAGAGGCTACGTTGTCTGAGAAGTATCAATGCTGATGATCTATCTTCTGCTATCATGGATCTTAAGAACCATACTTTTCGTCCCGTTACAGACGACCTGTTCATTCACTCGGGTATCTTTGACTACTATCGCGATGGTTCATTTGCGCACGAGTTCAAAAAACGCGGGCTCAAGCTCTACATAGGAGAAGTTCTTGATGAAGATACTCTCTACGCCGTCACAAACCCTCCTGATCCCAACATCTCTTCTCTCGAGATGCAAATATCCAATTACTATCCGCCTCACGTGACAGATCGTCTCCTCAAGCATTACACCCTTCCGCAAACAAAAGACATAAAAGCATGGCAGCAGATCTTTGGGCGTATCATTGCCGATGGCCAAGTCAGAGCTCCGTCAAGATACCTGGTCGACAATCTGGTGCGCAATGGCGTTGACATCAAAAGTGTTTGGAGATATCTCATCGCATATCGCTTGTCGTTCATAACGAATGACGTTGCTCCAGCCTCGTTTGGTGTGAGCCATGCTATGGACAGGCCTATATGGAAGTCAGTCATGAACCTCAACGTAGATCACTATACTCCAGCCTTGCTAACATGGAGCAGTTACTCTATTACTCATGGACCGACGCCCGCGGAGAGGGAACTTATGGATGCGTGGATAAGGGATCTTAGGGCCTTTGTTCATGATGAAGAGGGATACACATATGGCACCGAACTTACTACAGAGTACAAGGTTATGCAACCGCGGGGAAGTATTGCCATTGAACAAGATGGACGATGGGAAGAGCTTCTACAGGTCATGGATATCTTTAGCGCATGATGGTTACACTTTGGTGATATATTACTTCAATAGCTTTTCTGGTGAATTAGACAGACACTCGCAAAAATGGAACTGTACCTCGCTGTTCCCGGCCCAGTATGGCGCCTTGGTCTCAGTCTGGGCAGGGAGATGGAGCCAGCTGACATGCGAAAGAAGGATCTATGTGCGGCTCAGCCCAATGAACGATGTCTCTTCTTGATCATCTGGCCAACTGTCTACAGCGTGCGGCACTCAATCATCGAGAGCATCATATAATAGATGGGAACGGTCCACTCTATGCCCAATTATCTCAGTGCTAGCCTGGTACCATCCCCAGGTTTCGGACATGGAGCCGAAGTAGAGGGGAAAACAAAAGTCGAACCAATGGTTCAGAGCCGCGAGGAGAGGCACCCAATAAGAACTAGCCAAAGCCGGGTCTATGGGAAGAACTCCGGCTTTCATAAATTCCAATTGGAGATGCGAGTCCCTAGATTCCCCCGCACGACCCCAGGTTATCACTCTCATCTCAAATGAGAAATGCAGACTGCAGGTCCTTTTTGTTACCATGAATCAACCACTCAATTCATGAGACTATTATCACTGCAGTCTACAGCTGCGTCGGCATGTGGACATCCCGCTTCGGTCCAAGGGACTCCACTTTACCGCACCATTTCCAGGACATCTAACTACATTTCTGCATCTTCGGGATAGTATTATGTCACTATGCCGATAGAGCATTGGAGTTTACAGGACTCTTTTAGCCGGAGAAAGAGTTTCAACCAATACATAGACTGGTTCGATCAAGGGTAAAGTGATATAAGACGAAATGAACTTGGCATCTTCGGTGCTAAATAGACCGAGAAAGCAGGCCGTAACGGTCTGCTATAATTCTATAAAAGGTCCAGTAATGTCTGATTCCCTTAACTACTCCCAACATAATAACTCTGTTTCCTTTACAGCCCTTTCTTCACCTTGACTCAATCTCCAGAAGCTTGATCCACGGACCACGCCTACCAACAATGAAGACTTTCCTGGCATTTGCTTCTGTTACAGCCTTCTCCTGTAGCTTTGCTACCGCCGCTCCGCCTTCCAACTACCTCAACTGGAAGACTTTTAAAGCTAATGGAGTTAACCTTGGCGGCTGGCTGCATCAGGAAGCCGTAATCGATCCCAAGTGGTGGAACCAGTACGCACCTGGTACACCTGATGAGTGGGATTTTTGTGCAAAGCTCAAATCGCAATGTGGTCCTGTTTTAGAGCAGCGATACGCCTCTTACATCACGAAAAAAGATATCGACACTATGGCTGCAGCAGGGATCAACGTTATGCGAGTGCCGACTGGATATAATGCTTGGGTCACTGTTCCAGGATCCCAGCTTTACAATGGAAATCAAGCTCGCTTTCTCAGAGCAATATCTGACTACGCTATCAAGAAGTATGGCATCCACGTCATCCTCGACATCCACTCGCTCCCTGGAGGTCTGAACGGCATGGGGTTGGGCGAAAAGGAAGGGAACTATGGCTGGTTCCAGAACCAGACCGCTCTTGAATATTCTTACAAGGCGGTCGACGCTGCCATCGAGTTCATCCAGGGATCCGATGTTCCCCAAGGGTTTACCCTGGCCCCCATCAACGAGCCGGTTGACAATCGAGATATTACAAAGTTTGGCACACCAGAAGCATTAAGTGATCAAGGGGCTGCTTGGGTTCTTCGGTACTTCCAAGGCGTCATTTCGCGCGTTGAAAAGGTCAACCCCAAGATACCCACCATGCTTCAGGGTGGCTTTCGACCCGTCGACTATTGGGCCAAGTACTTCGCTGCTAGCACTAATCTCGTCTTTGATGTCCACAACTATTACTTCGCTGGTCGTCCGACTACGTCGCAAAATCTCGCCGAGTTTATCTGCAGTGATGCCAAAAAGATCGTTAGTACTGCTTCACCAAAGTTCCCTGTTTTTGTCGGCGAGTGGTCCATCCAGGCTGCCACCAACAACACGCTTGCCAGTCGGGCGCGGAATCTCAACACTGGCCTCAAGGCTTGGGCTGCCTATACTCAAGGAAGCGCCTACTGGACTTGGAAGTTCTTTGGAAATGAGCCGGTTGATGGCGAGGGTACCCAAGGCGATTACTGGAATTACTCCAACTTTGTGAAGATGGATATAATTGACCCATCATCGGGGGCTACTTGTAAATGAGACGCCTCCAGCCCTACTACTCTGATACACTTATCAATACACGTGTCGCTATGTTCCTAACCGCTACAATGCAAATTTTCCTGAGTGTGATTTCTTTAGACTATTAAAGACAGACAGTCCCTCCATTAGGTAGACACCAGACAGAATACCGGCCAGATGGAATTGATATAGAGCTCGGTCCAGTTGATTCCTTGAGAGACCACAATGCTCCCGCGCCGTCCCGTATTATAAGCAACAGTCTGTTTAACTTCCCCATCGCATACTCTTTTGCCCCACTAGGATGTGATGTGATCACGTAACTCAACAAGCTAAATTCTCACCAAGCGCTACCCAGCAGAAATCCCAGTCACATCATTGGAAAATCACAACAGACCAGAATAATGAGTCAACACCAAGGAAACATCTGTCCCACGTTTGGAGCTTTTCCTATCGAGCAGTATCTTCTTGTAAGTACTCTCTTTTAAGCATTATCCACTTTGCTTGACACCTCGGCCAGAGGAAATGGGACTCAACTTCATCCCTACCTATCAATCAGCAGCGAGACCAGCTTATACAAGCCTTTGTGCGTGAGGATGATATCTCAGCTTTTACATCTTCGATTCTTGATGACATCTCAAACGACAAACACGAATTGATTCAGACAGTTATCGTTCCGTGGCGATCACAGAAGCTTCGTCGTATAGCAGAGAAATACTCCCCTGGTAACAACTTATATGAGAAATTGGTCGTCCTACGCACATTCTATGGTGGAGTCAATGACGATGTCAAGTTTCGTCGATGGATTTACGACGCAGCAGCTGCTTTTGAGCAAGACAATCCTCTCGGCGAGCTGTTCGGAGATACCGAAGATCACTGGTGGCGCATCCTCGACGATGCTTCACTCTTCGATACTGGTGATCAGGGCTGGGAGAACATATATAATAGGTTTCCGGAACTCGCTTCACCAGAAGTCTGCCGTATCTTCAATGATGGAGATATAGCAGAGGTCAAAGAGGGAGTATCAGCCGTTGTAACTTCACGAGAGTCTGAAGAGGACGACTACGAGGATGCTATTGCCCATGTTTCAGTTTCCGGTTGCTGATTACTGGTGTTTGATCGAGAGTCGATTGAGGATGAAGAAGTGCTTCTCGTGTTTAGGGACAAGAGGGGTAATGTTGTCAGGCAATCTTCCGTTAAACCATCGGATCTGGAACATATTCCTCACTACATCATGCGTGGATCAATCACCGAATCTGGATTTTGGCGGGATGCAGAAGTTGGGGAGAAGTACAAAAGCAAAGGAAAGACAATGAGAGAGATTTTACCCAGGGTAATGGCAGAAGTTTAGTAAATTCACGATTGTTTTATGTAGCTAGGATTACTTGGTACTGTATTAGATGGGGTAACTTTATCACAAAGCCATTCTATACTGAACAAACTGGCTCTCAGCAAGAGTATCATAAAGCTTCCGTGCCGCAGTGTTATCATGCTTGGTAACCCACTGCACCCTCATAAACCCCTTCTCCCTCGCAACATCCGCCACAGCCTGCGTCAACTTCCTCCCAAGACCCTCTCCACGAACTTCCGGGTCGACAAACAAGTCTATCACGTCAACACCACTCCTCACGTAACTCTGTCAACTTACCATTTAGTAAAAGAATCTGCTTCTCGCTCCAAGGCGTCTGCTCCGGAAAGAAATGCGCTATCCCAACTAATTTCTTCTCCTCTTCTTTAACTTGTCGAACGACCAGCGCCTGCAGTCCATTCTTCTCCTCGATGATGCGGTCAAAAGTTCGCGCGTATTGATCCTCGTCGATCTTGGATTTATAAAAGTCGATGTAGGCGCGGAATAATTTGGACCATTCTTCGAAGTCGTCGCGGACTGGCTTTTCGATTTGATATGTTGCTGAAGACATTGTGGTGATGGGATGAGTGAAGGGCGTTATCGATGAGGGGAAGTTCTGAAGTTGAAGGCGCTGTTTAAGGGTTCGTTATCGGCTCCGAGAGGCCGGTTCCGAAACTCGGGCCGGTCTGGGGCTAGAGACCGGGAGTGTCGCCGGCATGATATCTCCTTTATCACAATCAGTGTGAGTCAATCGACTTATAAGTGAAGTTCGGCGCTAACTGCCAGATGTATAGTCGGTCAAAGTCGCTGATAACAGTATTGGCTGTAATGCTGTCTCAAAATGGTGGTTGAGGAGATCCCAAATATGATGTCATGAAGCATAACTCCGCTCCTGGCCTCGAACGACATTTACACAAGGAAGTCAGGTCAATGTTGCTGACTCAAATGGATTGAAAACTTTGATCGCATTGACTCAAGGGCTGCAATCCTTCTCATATAATCACGGACTTCGGCCAATGGATCTCACTCAGCGTCGTATGCTCAAGCGCATCTCGTATAGAAAGCGGGACCGGTCCCGGATGATGACCCGAGAGGTACGGGAGTAGATCCTTCTGCGGCAAGAGTCCATGCGGATCCTTTCGGAATATTATGGCCGAGCACTATTCGTATGCTGGTCTGATAGCCTAGGGGAGGAAAGAAAACAAAGGACCCCAATCCTAAATGACAAAAAGACTTAGGTAATGTAGCCTAAGTTTAGGATGACTTTTTGCTAAGTTTATTTTGCCACCCCACAGTAAGGTCCGCTGTTTTCTTGCCCCCGGAGGATAGCCTCATATCTCTTTAACCATAAGCTATAGTGGATAGTAGTTGTGGTCAGAGACATGCATATGTCCCCAGTGTTCATGCAGATTAACGACCTTTTCAGGCGACTCTAGGCTACAATCGGCAGGTAAATCCTTCAATCCATGTGTGACGTGAGATTTGGGTGGTATAAATCCCTTTGCAACATCGGTTGCACAGAAATAGGAATGTGGTCAGCTAAAGGATCCAATCCTAGTAATTGACAAGTCACATAGCTACATCATATAAAAGACACCGACGACCCGAAGAACCTCTGTCCTTCCCATAACTCACTCACATCACAGCTATCATAATGCAGTTCTCCATCTTCAGCATCCTGGCCATCGCCACCGTTGCAATCGCGGCTCCCCAGTCGTATGTCATTCCCTCATGAGCAGACCTTGTTGACAATTGGTTGCTGACTTTGTATAGTGCCTGTGAAAACGGCGGCTTGTTTTACTCCGACCCAAAGACTCTTGAGCCCTGCAAATCAGCCTGTGCTGGTGGAACTTGTGCTTTCCAGGGGACCTGCGAGACAGACCCTAACATCCCTCTTCTCTGCTTGGCCAAGTGCACTTGCTAAGCGTCTTGGTGAAACATGGTGACGAGGCGGATGGTTTACGATTGATGAGGATTGTTCATTTCTTGATAGCCATAGTACCAAATTCTTCTCACTCAGTGGATATGGTTGACCAGTAAAGTCGTTTCTGTCCTTCATCTCCTGAATGAGAGCAGAAGAAGATCTTCAAACCGTGAACCACCAATTGCGGGCTGCTGGAGCTCTGTGAACTGGCTCAAGGTCACCAAATAAGGCCCCGGCACTTTCCAAGCGGCACCCTCCCAAGCACTCTCACTGTCTGCATCCCAAAGCTTTGTCCGCACATCAAACGGCAGAGCCTCAACACATAGTGAATGCATCGTATATCCCCTTCTCAACGAACTATACACTGCCAAAAGGATGTTGCAAACCATTATAGTGCGTCTGACATTCTCAGAGAATAGCCATGCTTTCCAGGGACTTAGTGAGCTTGGTAGTTGAGTTGGTGCATTCTGCCATAATTTATGGGTAAGAGCCCACATCTTTTCATTGTCGCGTCCGATTTCATCTTCTTTTAGGTCGTGGCACTCCAGGAGACGGATTATTTGCGCGAGGCTTATGGCTTGTGCGTATGCCAGCGTGTCTGCGAATGTGCTGGTGCATTTGGAAAGACGAAGGAGGCGTCTGATTGTCAGGCGGAGGGCATTGAGGCGACTATCAGCGAGATAATCGCCCGCGATGTGATAGCTGTAGCAGACATCGCGAACTTGTTTGAGTGGTGGTGGTAGTGTGGGATCATATAGTGCAGAATGAATGAAGGAGGTCTTGCCATGCTCAGCAAACTGGCCAGGAAAGGTTCGAAGCATGTCCGACAAGTGGTGAAGCGTTTCCTGGTCAAACACCCGCACAATCTCCAGATGCAATGGATTAAAGATTTGGATACCATTATGCATGGACTTGCTCATGACTCCAAGACCATGTAATCTTGCCAAGTCTGATTCCGCCAGAGGAGGTCGAGAGCCATCATAGTAATCATTAGAGAGGACTTGTCGAATGAAGATCTGTAGCCTTGTGTCCAGGACGCCATGGAGCAATAAACGTGACAAGCTCTGAGATCTCTGTTCTTCCTTGAGCTTTCGAGCTTTGAAAACACTTTTGAGTGTCTCTTTGTGGATAACCAGAGGCGCAGGGGCTGGCTCATTGGTGTACCGACAGGGAATGCGCCTGGTGGAGCATCTCTCGCAGCAGGGACTCGCGAGATTGCAGCGCCGTCGGGCTTTGACGCAAGCTTGGCACGATCTCTGTAAAAAGCCCATTCTGCATTGGCCTTTATGTGTACTAATCGATGACTACGGATGGGAAGAGAATGTTTCTTTGATGAGGGAATACTCGAACGATGCTTGACTAATCATCAGCAGCAGATACGCGTGTCCCCAAAAAGGACTAGCCTCCACCTGATAGTCCAAAATAGTTTAGCTTCCACCTGCTGGCTAAAAGAGGCTTAGACTCCACCATCTTCACGACGAGATGAGCTTGGATCGAGGCCATGATGATGAAATGTCTCGATGCTGAGAAATCATTTGCATCTGATTATATATTTTACTGAGCTTGGAGTCTATAAGTATTCCAGGCATTTCCAGGCATTTCCAGTCATGTAGCAACATCGCCAAACACAATTGACCTGCATTTGCAACTCAAACATCTACTTACCCTACATCTTTTATTTTATCCCAACTTTCACAATGTCTACTGAAATCAAGAACGTCATGGTCCTCGGAGTGAGTCTCTCTTCTTACATCCGCTTGGGACATTGAATTACTGGCTAACAAAGACAATAGGGTCGCGGAAATCTCGGGCCATATCTCATTAGAGCACTTGTCAAAGCAGGCTTCAGCGTTTCTGTCCTCAGCCGCACTTCATCCAACGTCACAGACTCAATGTTCTTGGATGCTGCAGTTGTCAAGTCCGACTACACTTTCCCGTCTCTTGTTGACGTCTTTACGGGACAAGATGCTGTTATCTCTACCCTTTCGACCGCCAATATCGCAGAGCAAAAGATCGTCATTGACGCTGTTGCAGCTGCAAAGGTCAAGCGATTCATGCCAAGCGAGTTTGGGAGCGATACATCCGTCGATGGTCTGGAAAAGATGGCGCCTTTCCTTAAGGGGAAACAAGACGTTATGGACTACGTTAAGTCTAAAGAAGCAGACGGGCTGTCTTGGACAGCGATTTTCACTGGTCCTTGGATTGACTGGGTAAGTCTGTGGACTATAAATAAGCAGAGCAAAGGAATATTCTGACCAATTATTAGATGCTGGTCGAAGGTAAAGGACTACTTTGCTTAGACGTCAAGACCAAAACTGGTGAGCTTGTCGACTCAGGCGAACCAAAGTTCACCACTACGACCGCGTCACAGGTCGGCCAAGCTACAGCTGCTGCACTCCTCCGTTCAGATAAAACCAAGAATGAGTATGTTCATGTCGCATCCTATAATACTTCTCAGAACCAAGTCATCGAGGCTCTCGAGAGAATGTCAGGCACTAAGTTCCAACTCGAGAACTTGGACAACAAGGACTTGTACGCTCGCGCAACAAAGCATATCGAGGAAGGCAATTGGGGCAGAGGGTACTATGAGCTGGCTACAGCAACTGTCTACAGCGATGCGCCTGTTACATATTTCCCTGACAAAGCGGCTCATTGGATGAAAGTGCTTGGTCTGGCTCAGGACGAGACCTTTGATGAAATGATCTCCCGTGTTTTAAAGACTGTTTGAGTCTAGGACATAATGCATAGGAGACAGGATCATGAGACGTCACGTGGTATGGTTATATACCTCGGCATATAAAACGGCCTCACCGCCATTGCCAAGCCAATACACCACGGCATTCCCGAACATTGCACCAGGATACAAATATCATCAATAGTATTCATTGTTCATATCTCCTGTGTTATTCATGGAGACTATCATGCGAAAATCATGCAAAGCTATATGCCGTAACCAACCCATCCCAACCGTTATTCATTTCCATTTAGTGCCAGAGAGCATCGTTAGGCTTGATGCCCTTCTCCTTGCAGTGGTCGTAATACAACTTGGAGAAGCTGAAGAGATCAAGAGTGAACTTCAAGGTATCATCGTCATTGAGGAACTCAATGCTACCAGTGATGGTAAACACGATATCAGTGTCGTCCTGGACAGACAAGGTGTGGATAACGCCGGGGTTCTCGCAAACCCAATCTCCAGGTCGGGCAACCCAGTCGTATCTGGATCGCGATAGATTAGCATCTCAATCTCGTACAAGGTTAGGGGACGGGGGGAAAAATACTCCTTGTAGCCCCATTCTCCTGACATGGTGATGGCTGTAACGGTACCACGATGTCGGTGCTTGCCCAGGCTGGCAGCGACCTTTGATCGAAGGCCGACGACGAAAGTACCCGTCCTGTTCTCCATGCGCATGGGCTTCAGCTCAATGGGTCCGATCCAGGGAAACCAGAGCGTATCGGTCTTTGCGTTGATATAGACATCGGGGGCGCTGTACTTGTCGACAAACGCAAGCTCATCCCGCTCGTGCTCGTTGAGGGCGGAGCCATCCTCCTTGGGTCGCTCGGGAAGCTTGGAGACGGGCTCGGGGACGAGATCGGGAGTAGTAGTTGAAGGAGCCATTGCTATAATTTGGGTGAGGCGTCAATATGTTGTGCAGTAGTAAAAAAGTGTAATAGAAGGTTTGAGTGCCAAGTTGTACTACGGGCCGTTCCTGGGCTGGATTTATTAAATGCAATTTTGTAAAGCTGTCAGGACCCTTGAGGCGAATGAAGGAGCGGAGCCGATGAGGGGAAAGGATGACTATTGATGGCGAGACGATTGGTTGCGCTTGTGGGCATTCGAAACGCGTTGTCCGCGGTGTAAATCCTTAGTCTCGGGGCATACCGCCATTTCGAGTACTAGACTGCCTCTGACTCGCGATAGCTCTACTCATCTGGAAGGATAGCCCGCTTCCCGCCCACAAACCGCCCATAGTCTCAACGGCTTCTGAACTCTAGGGGTCTTTAGGCATTAAAAGCTGCTTTATTTGTGAGGAACGGTGATATGCTAGCGGAGTTTGAGAGGCGAAACTGTGGTTTTGCCTGGAGGTGACGATCTTGTCTGCATGAAGCCTCATCATGCAACGTCAAGCACAGACCGCATCCCGTTCTGCGCGCCCCTGACGCTTATCTTCCTCTTCTGGCAGAAGGATTCAGGCAAACTCCACAGACGGTGTTTGCCGTTCACGTACTGTACAAGAGAATTGCGGTAAGTGTAGCATCGTTTTTTGACTAGGCCGTAACCCACTGGCTGGTCCACTGGTCTAAACCGTTCCGAAACTAGACGACCCCAGATCCGCTGCGACGTTGGAGGTCGCGCTTTGATGAGACTTGAGAGGAAGAAAGGTAGAAAATGCCGTTGTGCCAAGGAGCCAAGGTGGTGCCGTGGTGGCATACCCGATTATTCGGAATATTTTATCTCTATTATGTATAAATGATAACTGATTGGAGGATTCGGGGCGATTGGGTAAGAGGATTGGATACCTTGTTTAGACGCGCTGGCGCGGTGAGCAAAGACCCTGAACCAACAGCCAAGCCGACGCATTGCAAGATACACACACTTTCACAGGGGTTCAGTCCTTGCTTTTTACGCTCGATCTCTCTCTTTTCTTCATCCGGCCCAGGCCCTTGGGATCCTCAATCTTGGGTTCTGAGATCGTCACCGAAGCAAAACCTCGCATTGCTACCTTACAGTTGGGCCTGAAGCTAGCCTAGCCTACCTCGCCCCCCCGGAAGTCCGGTATCCGCTGGGCTAGTAGGGGAAGCCCTTCTTTTGTGGTTGCGGCACGACACCCGCGTAACTACCGTCTCCCCCCGCGCGGCCTCCGCGGCAGATTCTGGGTCTTGTTAATTTTGCTTAGCCTTACGAGCTGATGCGGGAGCGAACCCGTGTTGATGCTATCGATGTTTAGCGCGGGTTATGGCGCCAGCGCAGAGAAGCGTCTGCCTCACTATTACACTAGGTAAGGTATCTGCAAAAAGAAAAGTTAAAAGAGTCAGAAGATGCTGACATGCCACGTGAAGATTACTCGCAGATTGAGTTCTGCGAGATGGTCCACCCTCGATATTAACTGTCAAACAATGACAAGGTTTGGGGTCACTGACACTTGTGGAATCTCGATGTGACAATGCACCTCATCTTATCCAAGTGAATCCTTCGAGTGTGCCCAGAGATTACCCGCAGAGCCCAGAGCCAACCTTGCCGCTACCAACTTGGCAGTGAAGAACCAAACCGAGAACGGGATAACCAAGTCATGTCCTAAAAACGCCGGTGGACCAGTCGAATGTCACATTGTGGAACCGACTAGTCTGCTAGCCCGACTCCTTAGACCTCATCCAGCGACGATCACAACCGTTGAGGCCTACAAGCGCGCTTTGAAGTTCACCCAAGTTGTATTTTTTTACGAGGGGACCTTGACACGATCATCGCAGGCTTTGAAGCTACCTGCGTTCCCCTTTAGTTCCCAGGTCCACATACCGGTTCGTTTCGAATAGATAAATTAAAATGTTTCCTTTCGGGGAACTCTTTCCCTCCCCCCCCCCTGGCGTAATTATACATATCTCTCGCATTGTATCCATCCTCTCGGGTTCGCGTTGGTCCTTTCGCTCTTCTCGTCATCTCTCTCTTTTCCCATCTCCAAACTTTGATCTGTATGGTTGGGCTGCCCCCCCTCTGGTTCTTGACGAACTGAGTGAGCAATAAGCTTTGCAAACCTTGATTCGCGGAGGTATTTGCTCTTTTTTGCTGTTTGCCTCCGTGGACGGGGGGATACGGCGAAGATGGAGTCTAAGCAGACGGACCTTTGGGTCGTGCTGTTTGTCACTTTTGCTGCTGCGACTATCATTACTATCCTTCGGTTGTTGAGTCGTCGGCTCAAGAGGATTCCATTGTCTTGGGACGATTACTTTGCTCTTTGTGGATATGTGAGTTTTTTGAGCTGCTGTGAGTGAGGTTGTTAGTGCTGACAATTTTAAGGCCATTTCTGTTGGTTGGATCATTATTATTCCCTACTGTAGGTTCCCGCACAACGACCAACGACCGATATCGATACTAACACTACCAAGGGGTCAATCATGGTCTTGGACTACATATTACGGATGTCACAAAAATGAGGAACATTACATTGGAAGATGCATTGTATCAATCGAAACTTCTCCTCTTCATCGCCGAGCTCTTCTACGCCTTCGGTCTATTCTTCGCCAAAGTCTCGATTCTCAGTCTCTACTGGCGCATGTTCCGGGTCAGCAATATCCGACTCCCAATTCAAATCCTCTTCGGATGCGCCATCGTCTGGATCATCTTCCGAGTATGTACATCACGATCAATCAAGGCTTCTAGGCTAATTGGTAATAGATCTTCATGGGTATTTTTCATTGTGTTCCCGTCGATGCGTTCTGGGATTCCAAGGCAGGCGGTTACTGCGCCATCGAGGATAAGAAGTTCTTCTTTGGCACGACGCTGGTACACGCTGCCATTGACATTGCTATCTTGATCCTGCCAATGTGGCAGATTGGAAAATTGCAACTGCCCATGATCCAGAAGGCTGGTATCATGGTCATGTTTACCTTTGGGTTCTTGTAAGTGACATTTACATTGGGCCAATTGATGGAGTTACTGACAGAACCAGCATTTGCGCTGCCGCTATCCGACTTATTGTCGCTGCTCGCGTCTTTAATGACAAGTCCGCAGATTTGACTTGGAATATTTGCGACATTGTCATCTGGGCAACAGTCGAGGTCAATCTGATCAACGTTTCCGGTACGCCCCAATTCGAACTACTCACTCAACGATATCTAACATGTACAGCCTCACTGCCCACGATTCGACCCGCGTGCACGTACATCTTCACCTGCACGCATCCCCGAACCCGAACAGGCGCCAGCTCAGGGAGTTACCCCAACAGCTACGGCCGCAGTCAAACCAAGCAATCCATCCGTCTCGACACCATCAACAAATCCACGCCCAACGACGAATCTTCCTCAACACACCAACTCGCCGAGTCCGACGACGGCGGTGGTCGAGGCTCAGTGTCAGACTTTGAGAGCCACGCCATCGACCGGTTCAGACCAGCGGGCAACAAGTACACATCTACAGTCACGGGTCAAAGTCCAGGCACTGGAGAATTCGGCGCAAACTTTGGTGGTATTCTCGTCAAGAATGAGACGACGGTTCACGTTTCCAAACACTGATCAAACTGGTACAACGAACTTGAATTAGAATGGAGTCTTGGAAAAGCGATGTTATGGATATACCTTGTAACTTAGAGTACAGTAAAATAATTAATAGCGATGATCGAGGCATTTGGACCCAGATACTAGGAACCATTCCAACCAATCGCAACCTGGGCGTGATGATTTTGGTGACATTAGTGGATGGGCCCCTGCGTCTCAAGCGTCGACTCTAGGATTGATCCGCCGTGTCTCGTCTCAGCACCAAAGCAGGTTTTCTCCAGCGCCGAATCCACTGAAGAAATGTCACGGATCATTCCGTTGCAGATTCTCAGAGACTGTTTTCGTACCCATCTCCACTGCCAGCGACATGTCTCGTCTGTTAGACCCCACGCATCCGTAACTATTTGACCCGTTCAGTTCCACAAACCTCAGTCCGTGGACGCTTAAGCTTCGGGCGGCTGTCACCAAAAATGTCATTCTACGCATTGACTTTTGCACTGACGTTACCAAAAAGTCTAGAACTTGATAAACTGAGGCTGACGATATGACACTGCAAGGTCAACACCGTTCTTGCTCTAGTGAACCTCACTTTTGCTTTTTCCACGTGCATCTCAGCGTAGTCCTGCGTCTGCGACCAGACAAACTCAATATCCAATAAGAAACAGTACCCTGATGGCGATCAGACGCATCAAGGTAGCATCGTGTCTTTTTGGTGACGGTCTCGGAAGTTGGCAAGAAATACTCCGGAACTTCCGCCAATGTGAGCGACATGGCACCATTTGCGCTAAATGCGTCGGAGACAGGGTCAGGGCTTCGGCACTTGAGGACTGAAGTGAGGGGAAGCGAAGCCGCGATATTGGGAGAACGCCAAATATTGGGTTTAGCAGTCGATAACGGCTGCGCTATAGTTTCAGCTGGTTCTTGGCATTTTAACGAGGTTGGTGGCGTAGAAAGAGTTCAAAGACTGCCGGACCAAGCTTTTAGGTGCCGTCAAGTTGCCTAAGTGATGTTAACAGGGGTTTCTTGGGAAAAGACATCTTGACAACGGAACTACACCGACTACTAGCCGCTCTGAAACATGATCGGCATGCAACCTCTGGCATTGAAACCAGAATGCCGATATCAGAGGTATCACAAGATCGGGCAGAAACACGATTGGGAAAGTGATAGTTTATGTTACTGATCGCATATCGTGGTTCGCCGAGACCTGCAACCCTGTCTTGAGAAACTTACCCTGTTGCGAACTTCAGGCTAACTTTATTTACCCAGCAATTCACTTACAATGCCAGAGGAACAGCACACCTCTCCAGGCAATAATGACTTATGTAGTTCTTTGAATAAAAGTCAAATCTCCGTCCTGCAGGTGTCATCCTATTTGAGCCTTGGCTGCTTATTCGTGATGTCATCCCGCGCCCTTTGGAGAACATAGACTGGGCGGAACTGCGCTCTAATCGCCTTTAAACAGATGCTCGATGAATGAACAATACCTGCTTTTTTCATCATCTAGCACGAGACCTGCGATTTATTGCTGGAACATCTACACTTTGTGATTTATCCGCGCTACTATATACTCCTATCTTGACCGATTATGGCACCTTCAAGGGCAACGCTCTCAAAGAGAGGAGAGGTATTCGCGACACCAACGAGCAAGATGCCGATGCTGGATGTAGTCAACGACCTATGGCACGCAGAAACAAACCCTGAAGGATACATCAGTCTCGGAGTCGCTGAGAATGTATATGCTCAATTGGGACACTAATGATGCAAGACTGATACCTAGCAGACATTGATGCACAAAGAACTGATTCAACACATCACCCAGAATGTATTTACTCGACAACGACGACAGAAGTATCAGTTATGCTGACAGCCAGTAGTTCAGTCTCGATAGTCATGCTCTAACAGCCGGTGATGGGTTCGCTGGCTCTCATCGTCTACGAAATACCCTCGCAAGATTCATCAACCGCCACTTCAGCCCATTTGAAGACATCTCCAAAGATCAAGTCATTGTCACCTCGGGTGTAGGCCAGGCAATCGAGCTCAGTGGCTTCGCGCTCTGCGACAAAGGTGATGGCGTTTTGCTTTCGCGACCGCACTATGGAAACTTCCCTATCGATCTGAGCTATAGAGTTGAGTGAGTCAACATCTGACTTTACTGGCTGTAGCAGGTTTAGTCTATCTAACCGTTTATAGAGCCAAGATTGTCGGTGTCTCATTTGGAGATGTAGATCCCTTTAGTATTGAGACGGTTACTTATTATGAGAAAGCCTTGGAAGAAGCTGAAAAGCAAGGAATCCGGGTCAGAGTGTTCTTGCTATGCAACCCCCATAACCCCTTAGGTGAGTATGTACTTATTCTTATTGTAACTTCTTCTAATCGTGCCTCAGGTCGATGTTATACCCCCGAGGTTCTGAAAGCGTATATGCAATTCTGCCAGAAGCATAACCTACACCTCATCAGTGACGAGGTATATGCTCTGTCGGTCTGGAAGAACCCAGAAGCCCCTGGCGCACCGGACTTTACTTCAGCTTTGGCTGTCAACTCGGATGGCCTGATTGATAGAGATCTGCTGCATGTCCTATGGGGAATGGGCAAGGTATGGCACTGCATAGCCAAGGAGTTGAGAGACACTGACGTCTTGATAGGACTTTGGCTCCTGCGGTCTCAGGATAGGCTGCCTCATCAGTCGAAATGAAGCGTTTCTACGAGCTTGCGAAGCAAACTCTTACTTCTCTGGCCCTTCATCTCTAGCTGACCTCGCGACCGCACGTGTTCTTTCCGACGATGCATTTATCGAGAACTACGTTAAGACAAATCGATTCCGACTGGCAGAGAACTATGAGCTGACAACCGAGTTTCTCAAGAGTCGAAAGATTCCCTACAAACAAGGATCCAATGCGGGATTGTTCGTCTGGGCTGATCTATTCCAGCCCTTGCGCGCACAGATCGACGTTACTTTGCAGAAAGAACACAGAGAAGATCTTGACAGAGGACAGAGGACTCTTGAATCGAGTCTGCAAGACACCTTGTTAAAGCACAAGATCTTCTTGGCTCTCGGTGCTGATTTTGGAAGCGATGTACCTGGCTGGTTTCGAATCGTGTTTGCTCATGAAAAGACATATCTGCACTTGGGTCTGGGGCGCATGATCAAAGCTATTGAAGCTTTCCGTGGTCAGCTTGAGTAGATAAGAGGTAAATGATCACACGGCAGGAATTTTAATGTGTCAAGAGCTTTATCCTTATACCTCGATTAGCTCTACCTAACGCTCAGACAGGTGAAGTGGCATGCATTTACGAGATTCCGAGTGTCTTTTCCTCTGCACGCATTGACTTGTACGCGTCAATCCACCACTTATGAATAGGTTTATCTCCCTTCCACGTCCCATCAGGCCCTAGCTCATCCCATGGCTTGGGACTGAGAATGTAATGAACGTTCTTTACCTTGTCATCGCGCCATATGGCTCCGTGCACGCTTGGATCCCGCATCGTCTTCAAGGCGTTGTAGATATACGGTAGCGCTACCCAACGACCTTTGAAGAGATCTGCCAAGAGGTCCTGATCTGGGAATTGATAATCGAGACCAGCCTCATTCAGCTTTGTGACGATCTGATCGAAAATGACTTTCGATGGGTTTATGACTAAGAGTCCGCTGTTGAGCTTGCCCAAACCCGATGAGTTATCTGCTCCAGTAGTTTGTGCTGTGTCCGGTGAAACGTGCTGGGTTGTCAGGGCGCAATTCTCAGGTTTCCAATTCGGCGGGTAGTGCGGCTTTCGTAGTGGATTACAAGTGCATGCATGACAAGCAGCAAAGACTCTTTTGCTGCGCTCTGTATCTCCAGATCCGCTTAATAACGGGAAATCGAGATCAAGGTCCATGAGCTCATCCATGCTCTGGAGAGGAAGCATATCCGAGTCAAGTAGGACTATTCGTGAGTAGTCTGTAAGTGAGAAGGCGATCAGCTTCGTCCAGCACTCGTTGAATCGTGGATCATCGGTGTATTCCTTTGCTGTTGTTGGAGCGAGTCGTGGTACTTGGAGGGCTGCTACACCCCGGCGCTTGAGAGACTCGACGCTGGCTTGAGATAATGTGCTGGTGTATAGAACCAGCAGCGGGTACTTTGACTTGACACATCTCAGACGATAGTTGAGCGTCAGCACGCCCTTGAGATAATCATCATTCGTCACCAACGTTGCCCAGACTGGATGATAGTCAGTCAATGAAATCGGGAAGTCCAACCATACGTTCAAGCAATCACCGACCTTTTGAGGGTAGAGTTGCAGTATTCTCAGAAACCATTGTAACCGGGATAAATTAGAGATCTCCGAAAGTGAATACAAATTAAAGAGCTTCGACAGAAAAGATCAATTGCTCATCGGTCCAGGGAAGAACCCTCATATTATTGAATTGCGGCCGCGTGTTCTTTTATAACCCAGCGTCGGCAGTTCATTAGAGTTTATTGCGCAAACTTAGTACACACGGCTGCCTCGGACGGCAATCGGAGTGGCTTGTTTCTATGGCGATCTCGTACCGAAAGCTGGAACTAACTCCACATCCTTTATGCACCTTTTCCCAAAGTTGGTATTTCCATGTCTAACATTGTCTCAGTGGCAGGAAATGGCGCAGCTGAAAGATGCACTATTGGAGATTATCTCTTGGCAATCTCTCACCGATCGCTGGATCCTGCTTGGCATCGGAAGAGCTGGCGTTCGATGTGATCGATAACAGGTTTGCTCTTATGTTTGCAATCAGTGCTGTACCGGAATGGCTGTTTTGCAACGTCGGCCATGACTTTTCCGTAGTAAGGCCGCTGACTAATCTACTGGAAATCATTACTTCCATCACCATGCGTGCTTATCCTATGCTTCATGCCTAGTTATACCCCGCCCAGGCATCCTCACAACCACATAACCTACACATCCCACCTCATAAAGTCGGAAAATAGGCAGCATGGTGGAAACACAGACAATAGATGATATCGCTGTCTACGAACTTCATAGTGGTACTGGAGAGGGTGCAGATATGGTATTTGGATTCAATGGCTCTTTAATTTCCGTCTCCATATTTCCTAGCAACGGATCGTCTTCAAAAGAGACCCAAGAACACAAAGATCGCCCTCTACAGGACCATTTTATTGATCTCATAGAGAAAGCTACCGCATGTCAGGACGACGGCGAGTATGAGGAGCTTGTGGATGAGGTCCTTGCTGTGATTCTTGACGCTGGGAGACCTCTTTTCCATCAGCTGATATCTTCGCAAGATCAACAGGCTTCGAGGAAATCTCTCCATCATTACCTATTTCCTCCTTCCTTCCACTTCAGTTTGGAGGCCCCTGCTCCCGCAAGCAGTGTCTCTCTCAAAACTATCGACTCCAGCGAAGCATGTACCGCTCTTACCGTCGATCCTGTCTTTGACCAAAGCATAGACGAAGATTTAGAACTCAACCCCGATATACCTCGTTTTACGCCCGAGGATATCTCTGTGACTGAGGTCTTTATACATGGTTCTGGTACTATTACGGCTGCCGTTCGAGTGCAAGGTCAAGAAATGTTCTGCAAGTCGCGTGGCAGAGCAGGCGGACTCTTTGGTACTAGCGAGGCGCGAGAACTCAAATGTCTTAGTGAGATGCTCAAAGCCATCCCAACAGAAACAATAAAGGTTCCCCAGCTTCTCGGCTACATCCAACACAAAGACACCCAGCAGATCCTGGGATTCCTTCGGCAGTGGGTGCCTGGATGCAGACTTAGCGATGTCGTTGCAGCTGCTACAGCTGAGAAACGACAGAAATGGGCATGCCAGATCCGCCAATCTATAGAGCTCCTCCATCAGAATGGATTGATATGGGGAGATGGAAAGCCTAGCAACATCATCATCGACGAGCAAGACAATGCCTGGCTGATTGATTTCGGGGGCGGGTATACACGAGGATGGATTGACGAGGAGCTAGCTGAAACAAGACAAGGAGATGAGCAAGCCTTGCAAAAGATCATTGAATTGCTAAGCGGAGGCGAGGATATGTCTTCAGACCCATAGGGAATCAAAGATCCGAGGAGATACGGAGCTTACATGGTGTCAAGGTTTGATAGTGCAGATCAACGGCAGTTCCTGGCACCCGTACCACTGGGACTCGACGGGCGCTAGGATGATATCCACATTGATTCCTAACGCAAGCCCTCTTCAGAGTCCGAATGGAAGTTAGCGGAGAAATAATGGAGATACACACAGCCAATGTCTTCCATTGCAAAAACGGTAGCCCCTCGCCTAAAGGAAGTGTGAGAATGGCATCTCAAAGGTTGACTGCTGAGCCTTCTGGCACACGTTGTTTTGATGCGCGGGTACCGAATGGCTTACAGCTCAGAAGCGGCATATCACCAAACGAGCCTCTTCTTTGCAACCCCGGCTGCCTCCCGGAACACCACGGACCTCGAGCA